>NC_053396.1:69558776-69736541 GCF_905171765.1 Bufo bufo
GCAAGCTTCTCTGAAGGTTACAAATTGGTCTCTCCATCCAGAGAACCTATCAGGTAAAGCCAATTTTGGCTCAGGAGTCCCTTTTTTTTTTTAAAAGGCCAGATATACTGTCACGACCGCTATCCCAGCAGCAGTCGTGTCACACCAGACGGAGGGGAAGGGGGACCCTTATCTACGGATGGGAAATAGAATGGCCACCCCTGACTAACCCTAGGCTGGCACCTGTCTGCCCTGATACCCTAGACGGGGTGTGAACCCGTGCGGCAAGCAGGATGCCTAAACCCTCAGTCGCCCTAACAAGACTGGACTGGGGAAAGGCCGATGGGAGCGCTAGTCACCATCACTCACGTCTAGGAAAACAACAGGGGAAGACAGCAACAAACAAACAACAGCAGAGATAGACTTATCCAGTCACGAGCAGAGAAGGCGATCCCAAACACGACAGTCCACGCCGGACAAGAGCTTCACAGCAACACCATCAAACGATCTCCTTCCAAGGTCAGAGTAGTACTGGAAGTAAGGACTATATCTGGCAATGACTGCAAGTGAAAGTGAAACTAATATAGTACAGTAGCTGGGAGTGGCAGACAGGACTCACCTGAGAAGGATGCCTACAAACTCCCAGTCAGGACAAAAAGGTTCACAAGGCAAAACCCAGATGACATACCCTGAACCACGGAGCAAACTCACAAGCTATCGCGAGTAGCAAGTCGCTGCGACCTTCTCCTCCCAGACCTGTCTGGATCAGTCACAGTCGTGACACGTGAAGCCTGAATCTCTGTTATGGGACCTCTCTCCTCTGCCTGGGGGCCTGGGCCTAAATATGTGACAGTGGCCTGTTCCAGTGGTGGGTGACGTGAAGCCTGATTCTCTGCTATGACATGAAGACTGTTTCTGTGCTGACATGAAGCCAGATTCTCTGTTACGGGACCTCTCTCCTCTGTCTGGGTGCCAGGGCCTAAATATGTGACAGTGGCCTGTTCCAGTGGTGGGTGACGTGAAGCCTGATTCTCTGCTATGACATGAAGACTGATTCTCTGCTGACATGAAGCCTGAATCTCTGTTATGGGACCTCTCTCCTCTGCCTGGGTGCCTGGGCCTAAATATGTGACAGTGGCCTGTTCCAGTGGTGGGTGACGTGAAGCCTGATTCTCTGCTATGACATGCAGACTGATTCTCTGCTGACATGAAGCCAGATTCTCTGTTACGGGACCTCTCTCCTCTGCCTGGGTGCCTGGGCCTAAATATCTGACAATGGACTGTTCCAGTGTTGGGTGACGTAAAGCCTGATTCTCTGCTATGACATGCAGACTGATTCTCTGCTGACATGAAGCCAGATTCTCTGTTACGGGACCTCTCTCCTCTGCCTTGGTGCCGGGGCCTAAATATATGACAATGGACTGTTACAGTGGTGGGTGACGTGAAGCCAGATTCTCTGCTATGGCATGAAGACTGATTCTCTGCTGACGTGAAGCCAGATTCTCTGCTATGGGACCTCTCTCCAATTGATATTGGTTTATTTTTATATATTTTATTTTTATTTTAATTCATTTCCCTATCCACATTTGTTTGCAGTTGATTTACCTACATGTTGCTGCCTTTTGCAGCCCTCTAGCTCTTTCCTGGGCTGTTTTACAGCCTTTTTAGTGCTGAAAAGTTCGGGTCCCCATTGACTTCAATGGGGTTCGGGTTCGGGACGAAGTTCGGGTCGGGTTCGGATCCCGAACCCGAACATTTCCGGGAAGTTCGGCCGAACTTCTCGAACCCGAACATCCAGGTGTTCGCTCAACTCTATTTAAGACCACTTGAAAAATGGCAAAAAAACATATTTTACATTGTTGGATCTTTACAAGGTTCCAAGTAGAGCTTCAACATGCAACAAGAAGAAATGGGAGTGAGACAAAACATTTTTTGAGCATTCAATTAATTGAAAATAACGAATAAACTGAAACAGGCTGTTTTTCAGCTGATCCAAATATTAGGACCACATGTCTTTAAAAGGCCTAATCTGTGCAAAGATGTGGATTCATTGTCATTTTCTGTCAGGTAGTCACACGTTGTAATGGCAAAGGTTCTCCCTTTTTGAACGTGGTCGGGTTGTTGAACTGCATAAGCAGGGTCTCTCACAGTGCGCCATCACTGTTGAGGTAGGACGCAGTAAGACAGTCATTTGGAATTTCTTAAATGATCCTAAGGGTTATGGAACAAAAAAGTCAAGTGGATGACCCAAAAAAATTTCAGCAGCACTGAGCCAGAGGATCCAATTGGCTGTCCGTCAAGACACTGGACGATCCTCAACCCAAATTAAGGCCCTTACTGGTGCTGACTGCAGCCCCATAACCATAAGACGGAATCTGAGACTGAAGGGCTTCAAAAATAAAAAACGTCTTCAAAGACCTCGTCTCCTTGAACACCACAGAACTGCTAGTTTGCACTTTGCAAGAGAGCACCAAACATGGGACATTCAAAGGTGGAAGAAAGTTTTATTCTCTGATGAGAAAAAATTTAACCTTGATGGTCCTTATGGTTTCCAACGTTACTGGCATGACAAGCAGATCCTGAGATGTTTTCTACGCGCCACAGTGGAGGGGGCGCCATAATGGTCTGGGGTGCTTTTTCCTTCAGTGGAACAATGGAGCTTCAGGAAGTGCAGGGGTGTCAAACGGCCGCTGGCTATGTCCAGATGTTGCAGAGAGCATTCCTCATGACTGAGGGCCCTCGTCTGTGTGGTAACGACTGGGTTTTTCAACAGGACAACACTACAGTACACAATGCCCGCAGGACAAGGGACTTCTTCCAGGAGAATAACATCACTCTTTTGGCCCATCCTGCGTGTTCCCCTGATCTAAATCCAATTGAGAACCTTTGGGGATGGATGGTAAGGGAAGTTTACAAAAATGGACAACAGTTCCAGACAGTAGATTGCCTTCGTGCGGCCGTCTCCACCACTTGGAGAAATGTTCCCACTCACCTCATGGAAACGCTTGCATCAAGCATGCCGAAACTAATTTTTGAAGTGATAAAAAATAACGGCGGAGCTACTCATTACTGAGTTCATGTTTGGAATTGGATTTCTGTTTTGGGGGGGTTTAGTTTTTTTTTTTTTGAGGTGTGGTCCTAAACTTTTGATCAGCTGAAAAACAGCCTGTTTCAGTTTATTTGTTGTTTTCATTAAATTAAATGCTCAAAAAATGTTTTGTCTTACTCCCATTTCTTCTTGTTGCATGTTGAAGCTCTACTTGGAACCTTGTTAAGATCCAGCCATGCTAAATATGATTTTTTGCCATTTTTCAAGTGGTCTTAAACTTTTGATCAGGACTGTATATATTCTACCAGTGTGCAATCCGGATCTAGGAACCTGAAGTTAAGCCATAGTGACTGTTCAGATTGCTCTTGTTGTTTTCCTGTGGTTTTGGTGCATTTTCTGTATTCTATAATCCTGGTGCACGCATCGGAGTCCCTGACCCCAGTAGGTCAGCTGTCAGATACATTGGGACTATCCCAGGAGCTATCGACCCTGGAGTGAAGGCAAGATCCCTGTACAAGGGTTAAAGGGGTTATCCGATTTCTGAAGCATCCCCCCCATGTGCCAGGCCCCTCACAGGTAATATACTTACCCTGCTCCCCGCTCCCTGCACTGCTCCTGATCCTCACACCGACGCTGCTGCTTCTCCCTGCACACGGATGAAAACATCCGGTGTTGGGGGGCAGCCAATGTCAGGCAGGGACAGGGGACAAGCCTCCCTAACATCGGGGAGCATCAGAATAACACCCTTATGGTTAGTCTTAAGGCAAACCAGCTATTTAGCACATTGTATCCAAACTCACTGATCCATAACAACATATTTTCCAGCATTACAAGCAACATATATTTTGCTTCATACATATTTTTTTTTCTTTCCAAAAACCTGTTGCAATTTTTCTTCCATATATGTGTGCAATTACGAGTATTTTAGGGCATTAATTCCAGTGTATAAATTGGTGGCAGCCAGGGAACATGCAATTAGGCCTGGATAATTTTTTTCCCCAAAAAAAACTGTTGCAATTCTTCAACCATTTATAGGTGCGCAAGTAATACATACCTTTCATTGTATAGTATGGTGGCAGCCAAGGAAAGTCTAAATAGGTCTATATTTTTTTCAAAAAAACCTTTTATTAAGCATATTTTAGTCACCAGGTCAACAGCTGTGTAAGGCTACTTTCACACTCGCGTTTTGTCTTTCCATTTGCGAGATCCGTCATGGGTTCTCACAAGCGGTCTATAACGGATCAGTTTTGCCCTAATGCATTCTGACTGGAAAAGGATCCACTCAGAATGCATCAGTTTGCCTCCGTTCAGTCACCATTCCGCTCTGGAGGCTGACACCAAAACGCTGCTTGCAGCGTTTTTCTGTCCACTTGACGAAACTGAGCCAAACAGATCTGTCCTGGCACACAATCTAAGTCCATGGGGACGGATCAGTTTTCTCTGACACAATCTGGCACAATAGAAAACGGATCCGTCTTCCGTTGACTTTCAATGGAGTTCATGACGGATCCGTTTTGGCTATGTTTACAGATGTTTTGCGACTATTTTAGGGGTAAATATGATTTTTGGTTGCTCTATATTACACTTTTTTGAGGCAAGGTAACAAAAATTTTAATTCTAAAATTGTTTCTACATTCGCTATTTAGTTCTGTGGAACACCTAAAGGGTTAAAGAGGACCTTTCACCTGTATAAACAATGTTAACTGAGTATGCTGCCATATAGAGCGGCGCCCGGGGATCTCAATGCACTTACTATTATCCCCGGGCGCCGCTCCATTCTCCCGTTATAGGCTCCGGTACCTTTGCTTCTTAAATTATAGTAGGCGGGTCTTTTCTTGTCCTGTGGGCGTCTCCTTCTCCTAGGCTGCAGCGCTGGCCAATCGCAGCGCACAGCTCACAGCCTGGGAGAAAAAAAACTCCCACAGGCTGTGAGCTGTGCGCTGCGATTGGCCAGCACTGCAGCCTAGGAGAAGGAGACGCCCACAGGACAAGAGAAGACCCGCCTACTATAACTTAAGAAGCAATGGTACCGGAGCCTATAACGGGAGAACGGAGCGGCGCCCGGGGATAATAGTAAGTGCAGTGAGATCCCCGGGCGCCGCTCTATATGGCAGCATACTCAGTTAACATCGTTTATACAGGTGAAAGGTCCTTTTTAACAAAGTTTATAAACTAACTTTTGAATACCTTGAGGGGTGTAGTTTCTTAGATGGGGTCACTTTTTTGGAGTTTCTAGTCTAGGCTACATCAGGGGGGGCTTCAAATGGGACATGGTGTAAAAAAAAACAGTCCATCAAAATCTGCCTTCCAGAAACCATATGGAGTTCCCTTCGTTCTATGCCCTGCCATGTGGCTATATAGCCATTTACAACCACATATGGGGTGTTTCTGCAAACTACAGAATCAGGGCAATAAATATTTAGTTTTGTTTGGCTGTTAACCCTTGCTTTATTACCGGAAAAAAAGGACCGTTTTTTTCTAGATTTTTAACGCTGTTCATCCGAGGGGTTTGGTCAAATGTTATTTTTATAGGGCAGATTCTTACAGACGTGGCGATACCCAATATGTCTACATTTTAAAATTTATTTAGATTTTACACTATATTATCATTTTAGGAACCCAAAAAAATTATTTTAGTATCTCTATAGCCTGGGAGCTACAGTTATTTTTTTTTTGTTGGGCGACTATCTATTGTGGGGGCTCATTTTTTGCGGGATGAGATGCCGGTTTTATTGGCACTAATTGGGGGTGCATATGACATTTTGATCACTCGCTATTACACTTTTTGTGATGTTAGGTGACAAAAAAATGTCTTTTTTTTTTACACTTTTTTTTTTTTTTAACGCTGTTCATCTGGGGGGTTGGGTTAAATGTTATTTTTATAGAGAAGATTTTTACGGATGCGGAGATGCCCAATATGTATGGCTCTCAGACTTTGGAGAGCCTAAGCAGGCATCCTCAAACTGCGGCTCTCCAGATGTTGTAAAACTACAATTCCCACCATGCCCTGCTGATGGCTGTAGGTTGTCTGGGCATGCTGGGAGTTATAGTTTTACAACATCTGGAGGGCCGTAGTTTGAGGATGCCTGCACTAAAACTAATATTTTTGGGGGAAAAAAATTGTTTTTGTGTCTCCAAAGTCTGAGAGCCATAGTTTTCTATGTTCTCTAGGGGACTGTTGGGTATTATAAAAATTTTGTACTCCTTGGAAGTGTGATACTCCTTGAAGCAATCGATAATGCAGAGGGGCAAGTGATAGGGGCAAGTGTCACATTGAGTGGTGGTGTCCTTCCGTATCCCCCTCTTGCGACACACTCTGCATCTTTTTTTGGGTTCGTCCCTTCTTTCCAGTATGGGGGACCACACCTGGAAAATGTTGGCCAGGGACGATCCGGGTGCCTCCAATTCCCGAGGCCTGCTCTTTCCCGGTCTGAAAAAATCAGGTCTTTGAGGACTGCCTCATAGAATTGGAGGAATGTCCCTGTGCTGCCAGCGCTTTGGGATAGTACAAAAGAGTTGTACAAGGCAACCTGCACCAAGTAGACCGCAACTTTTTTGTACCATGCCCGGGTTTTGCGCATGGCATTATATGGCTTGAGGACTTGATCAGAGAGATCAACTTCTCCATATACCGATTGTAGTCGACGATGCAATCGGGCTTGAGGACCGTTGCCGCGGTACCTTGCACAGAGACGGGAGTGGTGCTGTTACCGTGGATTGTGGACAGTACAAGGACATCCCTCTTGTCCTTATACCTGACTGGCAACAGGTTTTCACTGGTAAGGGCACGGGTCTCACCCCTGGGGATAGGTACCTGGAGGGGGTGGGCAGGGAGGCCGCGCTGATTTTTCCGCACGGTCCCGCAAGCGAACGTGGATCTGGCGGCAAGGGACCTCAACAAGGGAATGCTAGTATAAAAGTTATCCACGTACAAGTGGTAACCCTTATCTAGCAGTGGCTACATAAGGTCCCACACGAGTTTCCCGCTAACACCCAGAGTGGGGGGACATTCTGGGGGTTGAATACGGGAATCTCGCCCCTCGTACACACGAAATTTGTAAGTGTACCCTGAGGTACTCTCACAAATTTTGTACAGCTTCACACCATACCTCGCCCGCTTAGTGGGAATGTGTTGGCGGAAACGGAGTCTCCCCTTGAACGCAACGAGAGACTCATCAACCGCGACCTCCCTTCCAGGGGCTGGTGGGGGGGGCTGATGGTGGGGCAAGTGGCAGGGGGGTCTAGGGTCTCAAAGCAAAAAAGAATATATAAGTTTAGATAAAGTTTTTGTTTTTTCCACTAACTTTTCCCTTCTATCCCTGCCTAACGGTGCCTCTCCCTCACTGACCCTAACCTACCTGGAGGGTGATGGGTGCCGATTGGGGGATCTGGTGAGGACGGTGCTGCACGGTGCTGGTGCTGGACAGGAAGAGGAGGGGAGAGAGGAGCGCTGGAAGTTTGAATCTCGCGCCTCTCTACCCTGCACCAATCAGCACCCTGGACAGCAGGCATCAGCACCATGGCCAGCACCGCCTCCCCAAATGTTCGTACTGTGATTGGTGGTGTGTAATCACACCACCGATCACAGTCTTTTTCCGGTTCATCGGGTCACCAGAGACCCGAATGGACCGGAAACGCAGCAAACCGCAGGTCTGAATTGACCTGCGGTTTTCTGCGATCGCAGATACTTCAGCCGGCATCCTGTTCCGATTAACCCCC
This sequence comes from Bufo bufo, assembly GCF_905171765.1. Classification (NCBI taxonomy): domain Eukaryota; kingdom Metazoa; phylum Chordata; class Amphibia; order Anura; family Bufonidae; genus Bufo; species Bufo bufo. The sequence continues at coordinate 69,566,524 of NC_053396.1, forward strand.
GCGGCGCCGCAATCGCATTTTAAATCCATGACGTACCGGTACGTCATGGGTCAATAAGGACTCGGGAAACATGCCGTACCGGTACGTCATGCGTCCCTAAGGGGTTAATGATCGGGTAAATTTACATTTTTTCATTTTTTTTTTTATGTTTTTTTTTTATTTGTGTCTGTACCAGCAGCAAAATCCAGTCAATGAGATTACATTATGCATCAGACTACTACAGCAGGGATCATGTGTAATTTTGAGCTCAGACAGTCAGCTCATTGGGCATGTGTGTGTCGCATACACAGTCCTTTAAAACAAACTCTCACACTGATCCAACAAGGGATGGCAAAAGAAGATCACCACCTCCTCATCACACTGAACTGGTTCCACTGTCTGTAGGCCACCACCATGGATACAAGTACCACTACTACCATTACTAACACAACTATACATTTCAGTAATCGGGTCCTCTGCCTCTGCCTGAATCACCTACTCAAGGCAGTTCAAACACTGACTAGTCTCACACAACTCAGAAATATCAAGATCATCTTAAAGGGAACCTGTCACCGGGATTTTGTGTATAGAGCTGAGGACATGGGTTGCTAGATGGCCGCTAGCACATCCGCAATATCCAGTCCCCATCTCATCTCAGGGACAGGACTCATCTCAGGTTAATTTTCATATCTATCAAATCGTTTTTTTTTGCACAAAAAAAGCATACAAAGCTATGGGGACTGGATATTGCAGATGTGCTAGCGGCCATCTAGTAACCCATTACCTCAGCTCTATACACAAATACCCGGTGACAGGTTCCCTTTAAGTATTTTTCATAATACAGTCCTGATCAAAAGTTTAAGACCACTTGAAAAATGGCAAAAAATCATATTTTACATTGTTGGATCTTAACAAGGTTCCAAGTAGAGCTTCAACATGCAACAAGAAGAAATGAGAGTGAGACAAAACATTTTTTGAGCTTTCAATTAATTGAAAATAACGATTAAACTGAATCAGACTGTTTTACAGCTGATCCAAATTTTAGGACCACATGCCTTTAAAAGGCCAAATCTGTGCAAAGATGTGGATTCATTGTCATTTTCTGTCAGTAGTCACACGTTGTGATGGCAAAGGCAAAAAAACTCTCCCTTTTTGAACGTGGTCGGGTTGTTGAACTGCATAAGCAGGGTCTCTCACAGCGCACCATCGCTGCTGAGGTGGGACGCAGTAAGACGGTCATTTGGAATTTCTTAAATGATCCTGAGGGTTATGGAACAAAAAAGTCAAGTGGAAGACCCAAAAAAAAATTCATCAGCACTGAGCCAGAGGATCCAATTGGCTGTCCGTCAAGACACTGGACGATCCTCGACCAAAATTAAGGCCCTTAGTGGTGCTGACTGCAGCCCCATAACCATAAGACGGAATCTGAGACTGAAGGGCTTCATGCGATAGTGAGACTGAAGGGCGCATGTGCAATAGTTACTGTGATGCCGTACAAGGAATGGGCATCGCAGTGCGCATGCGCCGGCCAGAGGAATGAGTGCGCCGGCGCGGGATATCGGCAGCATAACAAGTTAGTACAAAGGCGGTCAGAGGGAAAGGATGGGCGGGCGGGGGGACGCAATGAGAAGGCTGATCAAGCAGGGCACCTAAGAGAGTAACGCCGCCCTGGGCACTTGCGAGCCCTCATTTGCATATCTTATAAAGATCGTTTTTGAGGGTTCTATAAGTCCAGGATTGATGCCAGAGGTAACGTTTTTATTAACTGTAAGCATGCTAGGGAGCTGTGGGAAGGGTTAAAAAAGTGAAATGCTGGTGACAGACTCCCTTTAAATCATTCACCTCCCTTCTACCATTCTAATATAAGACAAAGTGTTACCTTTGATCCAGGAGAATAGAGGATTTTGACAACAGAGTGAGAGCTCTCAGCCATGCAGGAAGTGAGAGGTGACAGTTTTCCCTCTCTTGCCTGGTAAGCTGAGCTCCTCCCACAGAGCTGCTGTACTCTGTCTGCAGTCTGTGCCCTGCTCCCAGTTCAGTCTAGTGAATAGAGATGGGAAGTTCGGATCTTTTTCATGAATCGGTTCATTTGAATCAGTTCATTCAAAAGAACCAATTCATGATTCGGATCTTTGGTTCACTTCCTGAGCCGGCAGAAGCAAGTGAACCGAAGATCATGCTCAGCTCATCGAATCTTCGGTTCACTTGCTGAGTCGGCTCTCAAGTGAACCGAGGGTCAGGAGGGACTCGCTCCTGGCAAACACAGCTCTGCTGCAGTGAATGCAGTGGAGCAGACTGTGATGTAATTACAATGTACAGTCATTGCAGGGACTCAGATAATTGTCTGAGAGTTTATTAGTTAAAAGAATCGTGTCACCGAGTCCCTACCAGACTTCCTGCTCTGCTACATGCACCCTGTACACACACAGCTCCGCTACATGCTATACTAATGCCCCCCCCCCGGATGGACTTGTCAGGAGACAGAGAGCCGCAGAGCAGGAAGCCTGGCAGGGACTCGGTGACACAGTCTGTGACTCATTCGATTCTTTTACCTAATAAACTCTCAGACGATTCTCTGAGTCCCTGCACACGACTCCCCCTGTGCTGGGAGTCAGCGCTGGTTGCCTCTGATTGGTTGGAGGGCGGGGAGGGGCGGGGCTAGCTTCCACTGTAGGCTCCTATTACACTGCCTCTATGCTAATCTGACTGAGCTGTTTCACACGGATCGGCTCAGTCAGAGGAATCGACTCCTCCGGTTCAGTGAATTGAATCGATTCAAAAGAACGATTCGTTCATGATCCGGACATCACTACTAGTGATTCCATCTCCCTAAGTGCTAGTATATAGTATGTTCCAGTGGTGTAATATTTATCCCTAACCCTTCTAACAGTTTAGTCAATAGCCTCCTATGTATGTAGTACAGACTTTATCTCAATAGAGTGAATGCATTATACTGTATGTAGAGAGGTTAGATACAAAATAGGTTACATAAAGGGATGCGTAAAGCAACAACGTGGCATAACCCCCTCAGCAAAAGAGCTAACTCAGAAATAACTAGAAAAACCTATAAACGAACACAGAGTTGATAAGCTATAAAAATAATGTTTATTGAAATACATGAATAAAAAAAAACAATAAGAGATGACAGACAAATCAATGACGAAAAAACTGCGGTACAACCCTGGGAGAGTTTGGTAAGACAAGTGACATAAAATAGAGCCTGAAGATAAGAATCTATTGCATAAATCCCAAAAATGTGGATGTCTTAATCAATGGAGGCAGAAAATGCCATATATATAAAGTGCAAGTGCAAACCGCAAATAAGCAGTTAGAAAGTAGCAGCTCTGCAGGTACATATATCACCAAGGTACATAAAAAAAATGTTGTCGATGTACCGGGCCCAAAAAATGACCCGGTCCTTCGACGCATGACCATCAGACATGAAAAGCTCCCTCTGCCACAGCCCCAGGAAAAGTTTGGCATATGAGGGTGCACAAGCTGCCCCCATTGCCGTGCCCCGGAGCTGCAAGTAGAAGGAGCCATTGAAAGTAAAAAAATTATGCGTGAGGGTGAACTGCAATAGGTCAATAAGGCAGGTCGAGAAACTCTTGTCACCATCAGTCATGGACAAGAAATAAGAGGCAGCTCGTATCTCATCCTTATGGTTGATGCTGGTGTACAGCGATTCAACATCGCACGTCACCAGCAACATATCAGAATCGAGGTGAATGCCATCAATCTTCTGAAGCAACTGACACTGTAAGATACATCACCCATTATCACTCGCAGTGGCAACACGTGCGAGAAATACTGGAAAGATTTGGGCCGATATTGAGGGCGGACCCAATTTTGGATAAGATCCTGCCACCATATCCATCTGTAGTGGCTAGTAGAGCAAAGAATTTGGGAGACCACTTGGTTAGATCCTATTATGCCCCCCAATTGCAGGGCACAATTTTTGGCTCTAGGGGGCCAAAATGGGGCTGTTCCCCCTGTGGTAAGTGTGTGGGCCTGTGACAACATTTTGAGGACTACTGAGTTTACTAACTCTATGCAGACAGAAACATATAAAATCACCCACTGTATCTCTTATACCACCAAGGGGGTAATTTACCATGCTACTTGCCCATGCCCAAAAATCTATGTTGGCCTGACAAGTAGGGAATTAAAAATACGAATTTGCGAACATGTCCGAGACATTGTAAAATCAAAAGACTCCACTGATGCGATTGACCTGAAACCCATTGCCAGGCACTTTAAGAGGTTTCACGACAGCAACCCTTCGCTTTTGAAAGTCTGTGGGATAGATCACATACAGTAGGTGTTTGTGAGATTGTGTTTTCAGCACGACAGCGTCGCGCTGATACTCGGCGACGTGGTGCCGAGATCTCGCACTCACTGGGATAGCGACAGCACATCCCAGCAAGCGCGTCATAGAAGCGACGGGAGATCCGACTTGGATTCCCGCCAATTCTACACGTGTGCGGCGTTTGTTATGAATCCTGAGGGGGAAGTCCCCGCCGGATTTAAATAAAAATCCGACCTGGGTCCCGCCCTCAGGAGCATACCGGGCCCTTAGGTCTGTTATGGGTTGTAAGGAGAGCCCCCCCTACGCCGAAAAAAACGGCGTAGGGGTTCCCCCTACAATCCATACCAGACCCGTATCCAAAGCACGCTACCCGGCCAGCCAGGAAGGGAGTGGGGACGAGCGAGCGCCCACCCCCCTCCTGAGCCGTACCAGGCTGCATGCCCTCAACATGGGGGGTTGGGTGCTCTGGGGCAGGGGGCGCACTGCGGCCCCCCCACCTCAGAGCACCCTGTCCCCATGTTGATGAGGACAGGGCCCCTTCCCGACAACCCTGGCCGTTGGTTGTCGGGGTATGCGGGCAGGAGGCTTATCGGAATCTGGGAGCCCCCTTTAATAAGGGGGCCCCCAGATACCGGCCCCCCACCCTAAGTGAATGAGTATGGGGTACATCGTACCCCTACCCATTCACCTGCAAGAAAAGTGGTAAAAACACAAATAAACCACACAGTGTATTAAAATATTTTATTTTTCTGCTCCGGAGGCCGCCCCCTGTCTTCTTTATTAGCTCTTTTACCAGGGGGGGGCTCTTCTTCTTCCGATATCCCGACGGGTCTTCTCCGCTATCCGGGGGGGTCTTCTCAACTCTCCGGGGTTCTCCTTCTGTCTTCTCCTTCTGTCTTGTTGTCTCCTTCTGTCTTCTGTCTCCGGGGGGGGCTCTTCTTCTTCCGATATCCCGACGGGTCTTCTCCGCTATCCGGGGGGGTCTTCTCGACTCTCCGGGGTTCTCCTTCTGTCTTCTCCTTCTGTCTTGTTGTCTCCTTCTGTCTTCTGTCTCCGGGGGGGGCTCTTCTTCTTCCGATATCCCGACGGGTCTTCTCCGCTATCCGGGGGGGTCTTCTCAACTCTCCGGGGTTCTCCTTCTGTCTTCTCCTTCTGTCTTCTCCTTCTGTCTTGTTGTCTCGGCGCACCCCGATTCTTCGTCTTCTCTTCTTGTTTTCGCCTCTCTCTGTTGTTGACTCGGCGCACCCCGGTTCTTCGTCTCGCGAGACGAAGAATCGGGGTGCGCCGAGTCTCGCGAGACGAAGAATCGGGGTGCGCCGAGTCTCGCGAGACGAAGAACCGGGGTGCGCCGAGTCAACAACAGAGAGAGGCGAAAACAAGAAGAGAAGACGAAGAATCGGGGTGCGCCGAGACAACAAGACAGAAGGAGAAGACAGAAGGAGAAGACAGAAGGAGAACCCCGGAGAGTTGAGAAGACCCCCCCGGATAGCGGAGAAGACCCGTCGGGATATCGGAAGAAGAAGAGCCCCCCCCGGAGACAGAAGACAGAAGGAGACAACAAGACAGAAGGAGAAGACAGAAGGAGAACCCCGGAGAGTTGAGAAGACCCCCCCGGATAGCGGAGAAGACCCGTCGGGATATCGGAAGAAGAAGAGCCCCCCCCTGGTAAAAGAGCTAATAAAGAAGACAGGGGGCGGCCTCCGGAGCAGAAAAATAAAATATTTTAATACACTGTGTGGTTTATTTGTGTTTTTACCACTTTTCTTGCAGGTGAATGGGTAGGGGTACGATGTACCCCATACTCATTCACTTAGGGTGGGGGTCCGGTATCTGGGGGCCCCCTTATTAAAGGGGGCTCCCAGATTCCGATAAGCCTCCTGCCCGCATACCCCGACAACCAACGGCCAGGGTTGTCGGGAAGGGGCCCTGTCCTCATCAACATGGGGACAGGGTGCTCTGAGGTGGGGGCCGCAGTGCGCCCCCTGCCCCAGAGCACCCAACCCCCCATGTTGAGGGCATGCAGCCTGGTACGGCTCAGGAGGGGGGTGGGCGCTCGCTCGTCCCCACTCCCTTCCTGGCTGGCCGGGTAGCGTGCTTTGGATACGGGTCTGGTATGGATTGTAGGGGGACCCCCTACGCCGTTTTTTTCGGCGTAGGGGGGGCTCTCCTTACAACCCATAACAGACCTAAGGGCCCGGTATGCTCCTGAGGGCGGGACCCAGGTCGGATTTTTATTTAAATCCGGCGGGGACTTCCCCCTCAGGATTCATAACAAACGCCGCACACGTGTAGAATTGGCGGGAATCCAAGTCGGATCTCCCGTCGCTTCTATGACGCGCTTGCTCTCCATCGCGGCAAGCCAGCTCGGCGCTGGCTCCCGCGATGGGGCTCGTATGTGCTCAATCTCGCCGAGAAATACAGCGAGATTGACACAAAATCGGGTTCACCTACTGTAGACTTGGGGATGCGAGGAGGTAACCTGATGAAGCGCCTGGCTCAACGAAAGACAAAATGGATTTGGACCCTAGATACAATGCAACCAATGATGCCCTGTCCTACGCTCCTTTTCTGCAGTGAACATGTATATATATTTTATTTTTTATTAATTTTTTGGGATTTAGCTATGTTAATAGGTACTTATGTTCATGTATTTGTCTTCCTACTTGAGATTTATTACTAATGCTGTCTTTCTGCATATAGGTTAACATACACTGCTCAAAAAAATAAAGGGAACACAAAAATAACACATCCTAGATCTGAATTAATTAAATATTTAATTTAATTAATGTGAGCTGTGCGATGCGATTGGCCAGCGCTACAGCCTAGGAGAAGGAGACGCCCACAGGACAAGGGAAGAAACCGCCTACTATAACTTAGTGAGTGAAGATACCGGAGGGCATAACGGGAGAACGGAGCGGCGCCCAGGGGTAATAGTAAGTGCAGGGAGATCCCTGGGCACCGCTCTCCATGGCAGCATACTTAGTTCACAATGTTTTTCAAGGTGAAAGGTCCTCTTTAAAACAAGTCAAAATGAGGCTCAGTAGTGTGTGTGGCCTCCACGTGCCTGTATGACCTCCCTACAACGCCTGTGCATGCTCCTGATGAGGTGGCGGACGGTCTCCTGAGGGATCTCCTCCCAGACCTGGACTAAAGCATCTGCCAACTCCTGGACAGTCTGTGGTGGATAGAGTGAGACATGATGTCCCAGATGTGCTCAATTGGATTCAGGTCTGGGGAACGGGCGGGCCAGTCCATAGCATCAATGTCTTCGTCTTGCAGGAACTGCTGACACACTCCAGCCACATGAGGTCTAGCATTGTCTTGTATTAGGAGGAACCCAGGGCCAACCGCACCAGCATATGGTCTCACAAGGGGTCTGAGGATCTCATCTCGGTACCTAATGGCAGTCAGGCTACCTCTGGCGAGCACATGGAGGGCTGTGCGGCCCTCCAAAGAAATTCCACCCCACACCATTACTGACCCAATGCCAAACCGGTCATGCTGGAGGATGTTGCAGGCAGCAGAACGTTCTCCACGGCGTCTCAAGACTCTGTCACGTCTGTCACATGTGCTCAGTGTGAACCTGCTTTCATCTGTGAAGAGCACAGGGCGCCAGTGGCGAATTTGCCAATCTTGGTGTTCTCTGGCAAATGCCAAACGTCCTGCACGGTGTTGGGCTGTAAGCACAACCCCCACCTGTGGACGTCGGGCCCTCATATCACCCTCATGGAGTCTGTTTCTGACCGTTTGAGCAGACACATGCACATTTGTGGCCTGCTGGAGGTCATTTTGCAGGGCTCTGGCAGTGCTCCTCCTGTTCCTCCTTGCACAAAGGCGGAGGTAGCGGTCATGCTGCTGGGTTATAGCCCTCCTACGGCCTCCTCCATGTCTCCTGATGTACTGGCCTGTCTCCTGGTAGCGCCTCCATGCTCTGGACACTACGCTGACAGACACAGCAAACCTTCTTGCCACAGCTCGCATTGATGTGCCATCCTGGATAAGCTGCACTACCTGAGCCACTTGTGTGGGTTGTAGACTCCGTCTCATTCTACCACTAGAGTGAAAGCACCGCCAGCATTCAAAAGTGACCAAAACATCAGCCAGGAAGCATAGGAACTGAGAAGTGGTCTGTGGTCACCACCTGCAGAACCACTCCTTTATGGGGGGTGTCTTGCTAATTACCTATAATTTCCACCTGTTGTCTATCCCATTTGCACAACAGCATGTGAAATTGATTGTCACTCAGTGTTGCTTCCTAAGTGGACAGTTTGATTTCACAGCAGTAATGATTGACTTGGAGTTACATTGTGTTGTTTAAGTGTTCCCTTTATTTTTTCGAGCAGTGTATTTGTATTTACCTCTCTATATGGACTCTGGGTGTACCTGACCGGATTGTCTGTGCCATCACTATCCCAATTGAAGATGGAAACGCCACATCACCTTTCTTCATTATTTATGGATTAATTCATTTCACATTGTATTACTATTGTTATATACCCTTCATTATTTTTGCAGCATTTTAATTTTGTATTCACCACTTTTCCTTTTATTATATTTTTACTTCACTTTTAGCATCAATATGCTACAATATATTATTTTATTATTCATGTCACTTTGTATGTCTTGGTATTAGTGTCCCTATATCCCACTTTGGCCTATTTGGTCAGCTAATTAATATTGACTCATTCATACACTTATTTACTTTTCACATTCATCATGCACATCTCTCACCTTTATTCTTTCTGGTGTGTTTTTCATCTTTTGAACGTTGTTGATCGTGTGGTCGTGATTCGCGATCATGTGATCCATTCTCTTGCGTTCCATTTTCATCTTCTGAGCGCTGCCGATTATGTGACGAGCCTTGCCAATCATGTGATCGCGATTTGTGATCATGTGATCTATCCCCTTGACTTTGCCGGCCACGTGACAGGCCATCACGTGATCGCCAATTGTTTTGCGGTATCATTACGTCACCCAAGGTCCTTAACAGTTTGTCTGGTGCGATTGGCCACCGCACGGTTCGCCTGTGATCTCACCTCTTAGAAGGACGGCGATAGGGCAGATGGTTTCACTGACACCATCTGTCTCTATTTTATATTTATTGGTGTACCCTGATTGGAGGAGCACCTACTTAAATATAGCCCCTCCAGTAGGAAGAACTGTACCCCCAGAGGAAGGTTTCCACCGAAACGTGCGTCGGGGTGTGCGGTCCTCCTGTGGAGTTGCTACTTTAAATTACGGTATGGGACTTTTCATGCTTACATTGCATCCATTACTATTGTCGAGCCTTTGAATAGGATTTTATCATGCTCTTTTTCCACTCATATGTGCCTTGCACATGCACTTTATCATGATATCTGTTGCACTTTACTAAGTAGTTATCTACTCAATTGATGATATATGTACCTGCAGAGCTGCTACTTTCTAACTGCCTATTTGCGGTTTGCACTTGCACTTTATATATATGGCATTTTCTGCCTCCATTGATTAAGACATCCACATTTTTGGGATTTATGCAATAGATTCTTATCTTCAGGCTCTATTTTATGTCACTTGTCACACCAAACTCTCCCAGGGTTGTACCGCACTTTTTTCGTCATTGATTTATCTGTCATCTCTTATTGGATGTTTTTTAATCATGTATTTTCAATAAACATTATTTTTATAGCTTATCAACTCTCAGTGTTCGTTTATAGTTTTTTTTTTTTATGTAGAGAGGTTATGAAAGGGCAGGGGGACTGGTGCATCACACATATTGTTATAATACAAACTGGTGCCCAGGTAGGATTTAGTCACTCATCCCCTCCCAGCAGACATTTAAAAAAAAATTAAAAATCTTAACCACTTACTGACCGGGGTGTTCCCCCTTCTTGTCCCGGTCATTTTTCAGTATTTAGCACTGCGGTGCTTTGACATTTATTCAGTCATATAACGCTTAAGGTCTCATGCACATGACCGTTCCGTGCAATTTGCGGTCCCCAATGCACTAGAACATCCGTGTGGCTGCCACAGACGGATCCTGCCTCATTCAACTTGAATGGGTCCGCAATCCGTCCGTTCCACAAAAAAGTAGTGTATGCGCTACTTATTTGCGGTGCGGAGGCATGGCCAGAAACACCACGGAAGCGCTCTGTAGTGCTTCCGTGGTGTTCCGCTGCCTCCTTCTGCACTGCATCTCCCGGATCACAGACCCATTGAAGTGAATAAGTCTGTGATCCGTGATGCGGGCTGCACACAGCCGGTACCCATGTATTGCGGACCCGCCGTATGTGGGCAGCAATATGGCCACGGGGGGCACACATTCGCATGCATGTAGCCTTACTGAAATTAGTTTGATTCATTTTTTGGGGACAGATAGAGCTTTCTTTTGGTGGTATTTAATCACCACACATTGGCACACTAGACGCATATTTACATTTTTATATGCAGGGGTTGGGGAATTTTTTGGGGTGTGTTTTTACTTAAAGGGGTTTTCCCATCTCAGACAATGGGGGTATATTGCTAGGATTTGCCCCCATTGTCTGATAAGAGCGGGTCCCACCGCTGGGACCCGCACCTATATCAAGAACGGAGCCCTGAAAGTGAAGGAGGGCACACTGCGCATGCGCAGCCGCCCTCCATTGATTTCTATGGGCCGCCGAAAAATAGCCGAGCACTGGCTAGATAGAATAGACCCATAGAAATGAATGGGAGCATGGGCTGCGCATGCGCGGTACGTTCCCATTCACTTCTATGGGAGAGGCGGGGAGAAGCGCTGGGTGATGGACGGCCCCCGGAAATCTGGGGTCCTCCAGCCACAGCATTCCCTGCTCCTTTCTCGTTATAGGTGTGGGTCCCAGAGGTGGGACCCGCACCTATCAGATAATGGGGGCATACTCTAGCGATATACCCCCACTCTACATTGTAATACAAGCGATTGGCTGGTTGTAGAGCTGGCCAAACACTTATATGTAACCAGGGGCGTAGCTAATGGCTCATGGGCCCTGGTGCAAGAGTTCACCTTGGACCCCCCCCCCCCCTTTCCTCAGTGTTTTGTGGCAAGGGGTATGGCCTAGCCTTTCTGCTGCCTAAGGTAAAAATTAAAACAACCCCCCATGCCAAATTCTCAACCTAACCCATTCCCTCTAGTCCTACTGTTAAAGGAGTTGTCCTGCTTTTCATACTTATGACCTATCCTCAGCGTGCAAGAAAATTCCTAGCCGAAACGTTGCTGCTGTTTTTATGCTGTGTTATGCGGTGATCGACTGAAATAAAGAAGAATTTTGGATATGCTGCTGTGGCCTTCTACTTTTTCTATCCTCAGGGTAGGTCATCAATATCAGATTGGCGGGACTCTGAAGAGAGGGTAGCGTTCATATGAGAGCTGTTTTCTCTGCTCTGTTTACCTACTCAGGTAAACACAGCAGAGAAGGCAGCACTCATACAGAAAAAAAAAGCGGACAACCCCTTTAAAGACATACTTGGAAAACATTACATACAGCGCTACAGAATATACAGATTAATACAGCCCCACATATGTACCTCTTACATTCAGTGATGTCTCCTCTGATATTCTCTTTCCTCTGTCCTTTCAGACCAGACCGCCATGGTGTCTTCTTCCAGCCGTGTCTCGTCTCTGCAAAGTTTAAAGGGATTCTGTCACCTTGTTTTAGCCTATAGAGCTGCGGACATGCACGGCTAGATCACCGCTAGCATGTCCGCAATATACCTGTCCCATATCTCTGAGTGCTTTTATTGAGTCAAAAAAATAATTTTATATATATGCAAATTAGCCTGGTAAGGTGCCCAAGGGGCTGTACTAAACGTTCTGGAGCCCAGCCATGCCCCCCTGAGAAGGAGGCCTTGCTCAAAAAGTCAGATCGCCGTAATCTCGCGATGCGCAGCTCATTCCCTGAGGCTGATGCCAGCACAGGGAAGGAACACTATGCCGGCACTGCGCATGCGCGAGCAAGAAGGAGATTCGGCGGATGCAGGCGGTAGTGGGCTCCTTCACAGGGGGGCGTGGTTGGGCTCCTTCACAGGGGGGCGTGACTGGGCTCCAGAATGGTTAGTACAGCCCCTTGGGCACCTTACCAGGATGATTTGCATATACAGTACAGACCAAAAGTTTGGACACACCTTCTCATTCAAAGAGTTTTCTTTATTTTCATGACTATGAAAATTGTAGATTCACACTGAAGGCATCAAAACTATGAATTAACATATGTGAAATTATATACATAACAAACAAGTGTGAAACAACTGAAAATATGTCATATTCTAGGTTATTCAAAGTAGCCACCTTTTGCTTTGATTACTGCTTTGCACACTCTTGGCATTCTCTTGATGAGCTTCAAGAGGTAGTCCCCTGAAATGGTTTTTACATCACAGGTGTGCCCTGTCAGGTTTAATAAGTGGGATTTCTTGCCTTATAAATGGGGTTGGGACCATCAGTTGCGTTGAGGAGAAGTCAGGTGGATACACAGCTGATAGTCCTACTGAATAGACTGTTAGAATTTGTATTATGGCAAGAAAAAAGCAGCTAAGTAAAGAAAAATGAGTGGCCATCATTACTTTAAGAAATGAAGGTCAGTCAGTCAGCCGAAAAATTGGGAAAACGTTGAAAGTAAGGGCTATTTGACCATGAAGGAGAGTGATGGGGTGCTGCGCCAGATGACCTGGCCTCCACAGTCACCGGACCTGAACCCAATCGAGATTGTTTGGGGTAAGCTGGATATCAGAGTGAAGGCAAAAGGGCCAACAAGTGCTAAGCATCTCTGGGAACTCCTTCAAGACTGGAAGACCATTTCAGGGGACTACCTCTTGAAGCTCATCAAGAGAATGCCAAGAGTGTGCAAAGCAGTAATCAAAGCAAAAGGTGGCTACTTTGAAGAACCTAGAATATGACATATTTTCAGTTGTTTCACACTTGTTTGTTATGTATATAATTCCACATGTGTTAATTCATAGTTTGGATGCCTTCATAGTCATGAAAATATAGAAAACTCTTTGAATGAGAAGGTGTGTCCAAACTTTTGGTCTGTACTGTATATAAAATCATTTTTTACACTCAATAAAAGCACTCAGAGACATGGGACAGGTATATTGCGGACATGCTAGTGGCGATCTAGCCGTGCATGTCTGCAGCTCTATAGGGTAAAACGAGGTGCCAGAATCCCTTTAACAAACACATTTTAGTTTCCTACTTTTCCATCATCCTTCTACCTTCTCTACACCCCAACCTGCCCCCCCTCAATACTGTGCCACCCAATACTATCCTGCAGAAACAGTCCCCATGAAAATTCTGGTACCACACAGTGTGCCAGTACAAAAATACCCCTTTATTGTGTGCTAGTACAAAAACAAACTCCCGTATTTTTCAGATCAGACCCCCATATAAAACCCCAGATGAGACACCCCTCCATCTCAGATCAGACCCCCTTTAGACCTCTATGTTAGACCCCATATAAGACCCCAGTTTTAGACCTCAGATCAGACCCTGCCCCAATATCAGACCTCAGATAAGACTCCCATTAGACCTCTCAGACCTGACCCCCATTAGACCTCCAGACCCCAAATCAGACCTCAGACCAGACGTCCAGACCCCATATCAGACCTCAGACCAGACCTCCAGACCCCATATCAGACCTCAGACCAGACCTCCAGACCCCATATCAGACCTCAGACCAGACCTCATTAGCCCTCAGACCAGACCTTCAGACCCCCAATTATACCTCCAGACCCCCATAGCAGACCTCCAAACCACCCCATAATGCCCCCTTATGTGCCTCCACCTAGTATAATGCCACCTTATGTGTCTCCACCTAGTATAATACCCCCTTGTGTGCCTCCACCTAGTATAATGCCCCCTTGTGTGTCTCCACAAAGTATAATGCCCCCTTATGTGCCTCCACATAGCAGACCTCAGATCAGACTTAAAAATAAAGAAATTAACTTACCTCTCCTGCTCTGCAGCCACTCTCCAGGCGGTCTCCTGGCTGTCTTCTCTTCTCAGAAGAGCGAGCAGGAGGAGGGATAAGTACTGGACAGCGCTCACAGAACTTCTCTCCCCCTCCTCCTGCAGTCTAGTTAGCGCTAGAGTTAAGCGAACACCTGGATGTTCTGGTTCGAGAAGTTCGGCCGAACTTCCCGGAAATGTTCGGGTTCGGGATCCAAACCCGAACCGAACTTCGTCCCGAACCCGAACCCCATTGAAGTCAATGGGGACCCGAACTTTTGGGCACTAAAAAGGCTGTAAAACAGCCCAGAAAAGAGCTAGAGGGCTGCAAAAGGCAGCAACATGTAGGTAAATCCCCTGCAAACAAATGTGGATAGGGAAATGAATTAAAATAAAAATAAAAAAAATAAAAATTAACCAATATCAATTGGACAGAGGTCCCATAGCAGAGAATCTGGCTTCACGTCAGCAGAGAATCAGTCTCTTCATGCCATAGCAAAGAATCTGGCTTCAGGTCAGCACAGAATCAGTCTCTTCATGCCATAGCAGAGAATCTGGCTTCATGTCAGCACAGAATCAGTCTTCATGTCATAGCAGAGAATCTGGCTTCACGTCACCCACCACTGGAACAGGCCACTGTCACACATTTAGGCCCCGGCACCCAGACAGAGGAGAGCGGTCCCGTAACAGAGAATCTGGCCTTATGTCAGCACAGAATCTGTCTTCATGTCATAGCAGAGAATCAGGCTTCACGTCACCCACCACTGGAACAGGCCACTGTCACACATTTAGGCTCCGGCACCCAGACAGAGGAGAGCGGTCCCGTAACAGAGAATCTGGCCTTATGTCAGCGCAGAATCTGTCTTCATGTCATAGCAGAGAATCAGGCTTCACGTCACCCACCACTGGAACAGGCCACTGTCACACATTTAGGCCCAGGCACCCAGGCAGAGGAGAGAGGTCACGTAACAGAGAATCTGGCCTTATGTCAGCACAGAATCTGTCTTCATGTCATAGCAGAGAATCAGGCTTCACGTCACCCACCACTGGAACAGGCCACTGTCACACATTTAGGCCCCGGCACCCAGACAGAGGAGAGCGGTCCCGTAACAGAGAATCTGGCCTTATGTCAGCACAGAATCTGTCTTCATGTCATAGCAGAGAATCAGACTTCACGTCACCCACCACTGGAACAGGCCACTGTCACACATTTAGGCCCAGGCACCCAGACAGAGGAGAGCGGTCCCGTAACAGAGAATCTGGCCTTATGTCAGCGCAGAATCTGTCTTCATGTCATAGCAGAGAATCAGGCTTCACATCACCCACCAATGGAACAGGCCACTGTCACACATTTAGGCCCCGGCACCCAGACAGAGGAGAGCGGTCCCGTAACAGAGAATCTGGCCTTATGTCAGCACAGAATCTGTCTTCATGTCATAGCAGAGAATCAGGCTTCACGTCACCCAACACTGGAACAGGCCACTGTCACACATTTAGTCCCCGGCACCCAGACAGAGGAGAGTGGTCCCGTAACAGAGAATCTGGCCTTATGTCAGCACAGAATCTGTCTTCATGTCATAGCAGAGAATCAGGCTTCACGTCACCCACCACTGGAACAGGCCACAGTCACACATTTAGTCCCCGGCACCCAGACAGAGGAGAGAGGTCCCGTAACAGAGAATCTGGCCTTATGTCAGCACAGAATCTGTCTTCATGTCATAGCAGAGAATCAGGCTTCACGTCACCCACCACTGGAACAGGCCACTGTCACACATTTAGGCCCCGGCACCCAGACAGAGGAGAGCGGTCCCGTAACAGAGAATCTGGCCTTATGTCAGCACAGAATCTGTCTTCATGTCATAGCAGAGAATCAGGCTTCACGTCACCCACCACTGGAACAGGCCACTGTCACACATTTAGGCCCCGGCACCCAGACAGAGGAGAGCGTCCCGTAACAGAGAATCTGGCCTTATGTCAGCGCAGAATCTGTCTTTATGTCATAGCAGAGAATCAGGCTTCATGTCACCCACCACTGGAACAGGCCACTGTCACATATTTAGGCCCAGGCACCCAGGCAGAGGAGAGAGGTCGCGTAACAGAGAATCTGGCCTTATGTCAGCACAGAATCTGTCTTCATGTCATAGCAGAGAATCAGGGTTCACATCACCCACCACTGGAACAGGCCACTGTCACACATTTAGGCCCCGGCACCCAGACAGAGGAGAGCGGTCCCGTAACAGAGAATCTGGCCTTATGTCAGCACAGAATCTGTCTTCATGTCATAGCAGAGAATCAGGCTTCACGTCACCCACCACTGGAACAGGCCACTGTCACACATTTAGGCCCCGGCACCCAGACAGAGGAGAGCGTCCCGTAACAGAGAATCTGGCCTTATGTCAGCGCAGAATCTGTCTTCATGTCATAGCAGAGAATCAGGCTTCACGTCACACACCACTGGAACAGGCCACTGTCACACATTTAGGCCCAGGCACCCAGGCAGAGGAGAGAGGTCGCGTAACAGAGAATCTGGCCTTATGTCAGCACAGAATCTGTCTTCATGTCATAGCAGAGAATCAGGCTTCACGTCACCACCACTGGTACAGGCCACTGTCACACATTTAGGCCCAGGCAGAGGAGAGAGGTCGTGTAACAGAGAATCTGGCCTTATGTCAGCACAGAATCTGTCTTCATGTCATAGCAGAGAATCAGGCTTCACGTCACCCACCACTGGAACAGGCCACTGTCACACATTTAGGCCCCGGCACCCAGACAGAGGAGAGCGGTCCCGTAACAGAGAATCTGGCCTTATGTCAGCACAGAATCTGTCTTCAGGTCATAGCAGAGAATCAGGCTTCACGTCACCCACCACTGGAACAGGCCACTGTCACACATTTAGGCCCCGGCACCCAGACAGAGGAGAGCGGTCCCGTAACAGAGAATCTGGCCTTATGTCAGCACAGAATCTGTCTTCAGGTCATAGCAGAGAATCAGGCTTCACGTCACCCACCACTGGAACAGGCCACTGTCACACATTTAGGCCCCGGCACCCAGACAGAGGAGAGCGGACCCGTAACAGAGAATCTGGCCTTATGTCAGCGCAGAATCTGTCTTCATGTCATAGCAGAGAATCAGGCTTCACGTCACCCACAACTGGAACAGGCCACTGTCACACATTTAGGCCCCGGCACCCAGACAGAGGAGAGCGGTCCCGTAACAGAGAATCTGGCCTTATGTCAGCGCAGAATCTGGCCTTATGTCAGCGCAGAATCTGTCTTCATGTCATAGCAGAGAATCAGGCTTCATGTCACCCACCACTGGAACAGGCCACTGTCACATATTTAGGCCCAGGCACCCAGGCAGAGGAGAGAGGTCGCGTAACAGAGAATCTGGCTTCATGTCAGCACATAATAAGTCTTCATGTTATAGCAGAGAATCAGGCTTCACGTCATTCACCACTGGAACAGGCCACTGTCACACATTTAGGCCCCAGCACCCAGACAGAGGAGAGGTTCAATCAACTTTGGGTTGCCCCGCAATATAATGGTAAAATGAAATTAAAAATAGTATTGAATGAGGAAGTGCCCTGGAGTAGAATAATATATTGTTAAGGGGAGGTAGTTAATATCTAATCTGCACAAGGGATGGACAGGTCCTGAGGGATCCATGCCTGGTTCATTTTTATGAACGTCAGCTTGTCCACATTGGCTGTAGACAGGCGGCTGCGTTTGTCTGTAATGACGCCCCCTGCCGTGCTGAATACACGTTCAGACAAAACGCTGGCTGCCGGGCAGGCCAGCACCTCCAAGGCATAAAAGGCTAGCTCTGGCCACGTGGACAATTTGGAGACCCAGAAGTTGAATGGGGCCGAACCATCAGTCAGTACGTGGAGGGGTGTGCACAGGTACTGTTCCACCATGTTAGTGAAATGTTGCCTCCTGCTAACACGTTCCGTATCAGGTGGTGGTGCAGTTAGCTGTGGCGTGGTGACAAAACTTTTCCACATCTCTGCCATGCTAACCCTGCCCTCAGAGGAGCTGGCCGTGACACAGCTGCGTTGGCGACCTCTTGCTCCTCCTCTGCCTTCGCCTTGGGCTTCCACTGGTTCCCCTGTGACATTTGGGAATGCTCTCAGTAGCGCGTCTACCAACGTGCGCTTGTACTCGCGCATCTTCCTATCACGCTCCAGTGTAGGAAGTAAGGTGGGCACATTGTCTTTGTACCGCGGATCCAGCAGGGTGGCAACCCAGTAGTCCGCACACGTTAAAATGTGGGCAACTTTGCTGTCGTTGCGCAGGCACTGCAGCATGTAGTCGCTCTTGTGTGCCAGGCTGCCCAGAGGTAAGGACAAGCTGTCCTCTGTGGGAGGCGTATCGTCATCGTCCTGTGTTTCCCCCCAGCCACGCACCAGTGATGGGCCCGAGCTGCTTTGGGTGCCACCCCGCTGTGAACATGCTTCATCCTCATCCTCCTCCACCTCCTCCTCATCCTCGTCCTCCTCGTCCTCCAGTAGTGGGCCCTGTCTGGCCACATTTGTACCTGGCCTCTGGTGTTGCAAAAATACTCCCTCTGAGTCACTTTGAAGAGACTGGCCTGAAAGTGCTAAAAATGACCCCTCTTCCTCCTCTTCCTCCTGGGCCACCTCCTCTTCCATCATCGCCCTAAGTGTTTTCTCAAGGAGACATAGAAGTGGTATTGTAACGCTGATAACGGCGTCATCGCCACTGGCCATGTTGGTGGAGTACTCGAAACAACGCAACAGGGCACACAGGTCTCGCATGGAGGCCCAGTCACACTTGTTTGTGCAGGGAAGGCACGGCTCTCTTGGAGAAGTAGTGGCGGCTGGGAACAACATACTGTGGGACAGCAAGCGACATGAGCTGTTTGAAGCTGTGTGTGTCCACCAGCCTAAATGACAGCATTTCATAGGCCAGTAGTTTAGAAATGCTGCCATTCAGGGCCAGGGATCGAGGGTGGCTAGGTGGGAATTTACTCTTTCTCTCAAATGTTTGTGAGATGGAGAGCTGAACGCTGCCGTGTGACATGGTTGATATGCAGCAGCAGCAGAAGAGGCCGAGGCGGCAGCAGCAGAAGAGGCCGAGGCTGCAGCAGCAGAAGAGGCAGCAGGGGGAGCCTGAGTGACTTCCTTGTTTTTAAGGTGTTTACTCCACTGCAGTTCATGCTTTGCATGCAGGTGCCTGGTCATGCAGGTTGTGCTAAGGTTCAGAACGTTAATGCCTCGCTTTAGGCTCTGATGGAACAGCGTGCAAACCACTCGGGTCTTGTCGTCAGCACATTGTTTGAAGAAGTGCCATGCCAGGGAACTCCTTGAAGCTGGCTTTGGGGTGCTCGGTCCCAGATGGCGGCGGTCAGTAGCAGGCGGAGTCTCTTGGCGGCGGGTGTTCTGATGTTGCCCACTGCTCCCTCTTTTGCTACGCTGTTGGCTCAGTCTCACCACTGCCTCTTCCTCCGAACTGTGAAAGTCAGTGGCACGACCTTCATTCCATGTGGGGTCTAGGACCTCATCGTCCCCTGCATCGTCTTCCACCCAGTCTTGATCCCTGACCTCCTGTTCAGTCTGCACACTGCAGAAAGACGCAGCAGTTGGCACCTGTGTTTCGTCATCATCAGAGACGTGCTGAGGTGGTATTCCCATGTCCTCATCATCAGGAAACATAAGTGGTTGTGCGTTAGTGCATTCTATCTCTTCCACCCCTGGTGAAGAGCTAGGTGGATGCCCTTGGGAAACCCTGGCAGCAGAGTCTTCAAACAGCATAAGAGACTGCTGCATAACTTGAGGCTCAGACAGTTTCCCAGATATGCATGGGGGTGATGTGACAGACTGATGGGCTTGGTTTTCATGTGCCATCTGTGCGCTTTCTGCAGAAGACTGGGTGGGAGATAATGTGAACGTGCTGGATGCACTGTCGGCCACCCAATTGACTAATGCCTGTACCTGCTCAGGCCTTACCATTCTTAGAACGGCATTGGGCTTCACCAAATATCCCTGTAAATTCTGGCGGCTACTGGGACCTGAGGTAGTTGGTACACTAGGACGTGTGGCTGTGGCAGAACGGCCACGTCCTCTCCCAGCACCAGAGGGTCCACTAACACCACCACGACCATGTCCACTTCCGCTTCCGCGTCCCTTATTAGATGATTTCCTCATTGTTCCCGTTCACCACAATTTTGAGAATGGCAAATTTGGGAATAGTTTTTCAACCCAAAAAAAAAAATGTGTGTCTTAGGTTTTTCTGAATGACACTATCAGTACCTCCAATGTAAGATATCATTTTTGGGATAGATTTCAAGTAGGCCTCAAATACCAGAAACTAGTTATTTTGAGAATGGCAAACTTGGGAATAGTTTTTCAACCCAGAAAAAAAAATGTGCTTTTACGGTCGCTACAAATAACTTGACCAGCTAAAACGGTACAGATTTGCTTGAATAGAAATGTGAGACCTGTTTTTTTTTGCACTGTGTGACAGGTTAAGGTTTAATCACAGAATCAGACTTCTATCTGCACGGTAGCGTGTGTCTTAGGTTTTTCTGAATGACACTATCAGTACCTTCAATGTAAGATATCCTTTTTGGGATAGATTTCAAGTAGGCCTCAAATACCAGAAACTAGTTATTTTGAGAATGGCAAATTTGGGAATAGTTTTTCAACCCAGAAACAAAAATGTGCTTTTACGGTCACTACAAATAACTTGACCAGCTAAAACAGTACAGATTTGGTTGAATAGAAATGTGAGACCTGTTTTTTTTTGCACTGTGTGACAGGTATAGGTTTAATCACAGAATCAGACTTCTATATGCACGGTAGCGTGTGTCTTAGGTTTTTCTGAATGACACTATCAGTACCTTCAATGTAAGATATCCTTTTTGGGATAGATTTCAAGTAGGCCTCAAATACCAGAAACTAGTTATTTTGAGAATGGCAAATTTGGGAATAGTTTTTCAACCCTGAAAAAAATATGTGCTTTTACGGTCACTACAAATAACTTGACCAACTAAAACAGTACAGATTTGCTTGAATAGAAATGTGAGACCTGTTTTTTTTTGCACTGTTTGACAGGTTAAGGTTTAATCACAGAATCAGACTTCTATCTGCACGGTAGCGTGTGTCTTAGGTATTTCTGAATGACACTATCAGTACCTTCAATGTAAGATATCCTTTTTGGGATAGATTTCAAGTAGGCCTCAAATACCAGAAACTAGTTATTTTGAGAATGGCAAATTTGGGAATAGTTTTTCAACCCAGAAAAAAATATGTGCTTTTACGGTCACTACAAATAACTTGACCAACTAAAACAGTACAGATTTGCTTGAATAGAAATGTGAGACCTGTTTTTTTTTGCACTGTGTGACAGGTATAGGTTTAATCACAGAATCAGACTTCTATCTGCACGATAGCGTGTGTCTTAGGTTTTTCGGAATGACACTTTCAGCACCTTCAATGTAAGATATGCTTTTTGGGATAGATTTCAAGTAGGCCTCAAATACCAGAAACTAGTTATTTTGAGAATGGCAAATTTGGGAATAGTTTTTCAACCCAGAAAAAAAAATGTGCTTTTACGGTCGCTACAAATAACTTGACCAGCTAAAACAGTACAGATTTGGTTGAATAGAAATGTCAGGTCTATTTTTTAGGCGCTGGGTGACAGGCTCAACTTGCCCCTGATGTAGTATATGGCCAAAAAATAACCACACTGTTGATGGTTAAATGCATATGGGTGACACAGGCTCAGCCTGCACCAGATGTAGTATATGACCAAAAAATAATCAGACTGTTGATGGTTAAATGCACTTCGGTGACACAGGCTCAGCCTGCAGCTGATGTAGTATATGGCCAAAAAATAACCAGACTGTTGATGGTTAAATGCACTTCGGTGTCACAGGCTCAGCCTGCAGCTGATGTAGGATATAGCACAAAATAACCACACTATTGATGGTTAAATACACTTGGTGATAGCTTGTGCTGGCGCACCACAAGTCACAAAATGGCCGCCAATCACCCCAGAAAAAAAGTGATCTAAAAACGCTCTGGGCAGCCTCAAAAAGTGAGCAAGTCAATATTAGCACTTCAATGATCCACAGCTGCAGATCGATCACAGAATGAAGTCTTTTGGAGGAGTTAATCACTGCCTAATCTCGCCCTAACGTTGCAGCTGCAACCTCTCCCTTCAATCAGCAGAGTGACGTGCAGCGCAACGTGACCCAAGCTTATATAGAGGCTGGGTCACATGCTGCACTGGCCAATCACAGCCATTCCAATAGTAGGCAAGGCTGTGATGGCCTCTTGGGGCAAGTAGTATGCCGCTTGTTGATTGGCTGCTTTGCAGCCTTTCAAAAAGCGCCAAGAAAGCGCCGAACACCGAACCCGAACACAGACTTTTACGAAAATGTTCGGGTTCGGGTCCGTGTCACGGACACCCCAAAATTCGGTACGAACCCGAACTATACAGTTCGGGTTCGCTCATCCCTAGTTAGCGCTTCCATAATGAAAGCGCTCACTAGCATTCCCTTTATAGAATGCATTGCATCTTATCAAGGGAAATATACAGCACCACTGGCAAGGCTTAGGGGCCAGGGGTGCGACCCCTATAGTTACGCCAGTGTATGTAACAGTCAGTACTGGCTGTTTATATGCCCGGCGGAATTCTGCTTGCGTGCCTGCAGAAAAGAAATGACATACAGGCACATCCACTTGCTGGGAAGTGTCTGCAGTCCTCCTATGAATTTACAGTGGGCAGATGGCAATCAGTAAACATAGCATCAAAGGAATATAGGAGTTGGCACTGTGAGCACAGCACTCACTGATCACAGAGAGCAGCAAGGAGAACAGACATTTTCTGCTATGCCCGCCGCTCTCCATCCTGAAATGTTTGCCATGCTCCCGGGTCCTCCAGATGAGCATGGACCTGGCTGCTGCTTGCTGAACATTTAGCCTTGCTAGTCCGCAGCAGGGCTAAATATACAAAAAGACAACCTGATGTTGGATGGTAAAAATTCAACACCTTTGGTCTGGAGACCCTGCACAGGCCTCTAAGATTCCACAGAGCCCTCCTGAGTCCTAGCCTCCTGGGATATCAGGCAAGCATCCTGGAGCACATAGTATGTAGTTTCATATTACTCTGCATTAATGTATAATTGCTGGGATTTGTAGTCCCCTACAGCTTGGAGTCAGTGGCGAACTACTAGTGGTGCAACATTTGCAGCTAGGACTGGGCCCTGGTGCTCCATCACTGTTCTAAAATCATTGGTCTGCATTGTTTAAACAAAGTATAAAAAGTATTAGTAATTGGCATCGTAAAGTATCTGTACTCGTACTTGGTCTGGAACCAGTGGTATCGGTGCATCCCTAATTGTTAGTTTACTTTACTCTTGCATCTGTTACAGTGCTTTTGAATATCTAATAAGTTTATTATTTTCAATTTACTTCTTAAAGCTGCAACTTTAGAAAAATTTCCGGGGACTTCAAAAAGTGTTAATAAGTGATGCCGTTAACAGGAAAATTGCAGAATTAAAATATCGACTGAAGGAAACAGTGAATACCTCAGAAGATTTACAGAAATAATTTTTATAATGCAATTAAGTTTCAAAAATGTTAACAGAGTGTTGTACAAGTGTTTTTCTATTCTATTCTATTCTATTCTATTGTATTTTTACATGATAATAATATAATACAAGATTTGTTTATTGTACTGCTTTTTGTCTTCATTCAGAAAATGTTTTGGAATTGAATACTATACATTATAAAAACTAACAGAAAGGCCTCTTTCACACGGATGTTCCGGATTTGCTCCGGATGCATCCCAGGTGCTTTGCGGGTGCGAGTGCATACACAATTCAGTCAGTTTTGACTGTGATTGCGTTGTTCAGTATTTTCAGTGCGAGTGCAATGCATTTTTCACGTGCGTGAGAAAAAACTGAATGTGGTACCCAGACCCGAACTTCTTCACTGAAGTTCGGGTTTGGACTCGGTGTTGTGTAGATTTTATTATTTTCCCTTATAACATGGTTATAATGGAAAATAGCATTCTTAATACAGAATGCTTACTAAAATGTGTCTTGAGGGGTAAAAAAAATAAAAATTTATTAACTCATCCACTTGATCACACAGCCAGGCATTGTCTTCTTTCTTCTTCTTTGAGGACCTTCAAAAGGACCTTTGATGACGTAAGGTCCTTCTATCTTCGTCGAAGGTCCTTTTGCAGGTCCTTTAAGAAGAACAAAGAAGAGGATCACAGGTGTGCAAACAATTGGATGAGGTGAGTAAAAAAAAAATGTAACGCCTCAAGGCACTTTTTAGTAAGCATTCTGCATTAAGAATGTTATTATGTTCCCTTATAACCATGTTTTAAGGGAAAATAATAAAGTAAATGGGGTCCCGGGTCACTCATCCGTCATCTCCTTAGCAACCATGTGTGCAAATTGCATTGCATCTGCACTTGCTTGCAGATGCTATGCGATTTTCACGCAGCCCCATTCATTTCTAGGGGGCCTGCGTTGCATGAAAAACGCAGAATATAGAATATGATGCGATTTTCACGCAATGTACAAGTGATGAGTGAAAATCACCGCTCATCTGCACAGCCCCATCGAAGTGAATGGGTCCGGATTCAGTGTGGGTGCAATGCGTTCACCTCACACATCGCACCTGTGCGGAATTCTCGCCCGTGTGAAAGGGGCCTAATACTTGACGTTTTTATTGGCCTATGATATATAAAATACATTACAAATGCATTTCAGAATATAATAGTAAAGTGTTTTTTTTTATTTCTCCCTCACATATTTTGCATTCATAATATTCCAGAACATATTCACAGTACATTCCAAAATACATTTTGATATATATTTATGGCCAAAGTAATATATTACTAAATGCATTTATAAATGCATGTAATATATATTCTAGAACATAAGAAAGAATGTGGAACAGGGCACACTCAGAAATTTCGGACCATTAGGAGATGCAAGAAATATATATTTTTTTATTTTATTGTTATACTAAATAATGTAAAACAATGGACCTCACTCTAAAAACATTTAGAAGAATCATATATAAAATCTGAAATATTGGTTAGTAGCAACAGTTAATTGTCTAAATAGTGGCATAATAAGATTGAATTGATAAATAGCAGAAAAAAAGATTGGATAAATAATCGAATAAATAATATACAGTCCCAATAGTAATATATCGATACGGCCAAACTACAATGAATCGGAAGTCAAATAAAATGTGGTAAATCCACTATTGAGATTTCCTAGTTCCTTAACTTAATCCACCAGAACCAATCCATCCTATGAATGTTAATTAAAATAGATTTAGTGCAAAACTCTCCTGAGCAAAGCGGCGTCCCACTCAAACAGGATGAGTAGCGGCGTCCCGCTACTTTACAGCTTGCAAGCGATTATTGCATTACCTTTAATCCGGCTTCCATCGAATAAGACTTTACCGAACCTTGGGATATTGTTGCTCCCTGCGTTGTGCCAATAATGTTGTCGCACTGCGGTATAGGGTGTGTATAATTATTCGGATTGGTGTAGGATACGAAAGTCTGTTTTTAATTAGTATATGATGCCCAGAAATAATGATGTTAAAATTGATACATATATCAGTATTTTCACATGGCAAATTATATGTATTAGCAGTCTCCTAGACATATATTGTTGCATACATTTATCCTTGGTGGATCTATGTATCATCTAAAGAGAAAACGCACTCATGCATACTGTGTTATTGGTGCTGCATGTGTGCGGTTTTGCCCTCATTATGTCTAAAATTACAAAAGTATCACATAAAACTGCAAATTGGGTTGCTCCCCTTGTATGATACATAAAACCTCATATCTAACCATAAATATCATAACAACATCAGGTAATGTCCAGATACGGTTTATCAGAAATATAAGGTATTCTTAATACAATGTCAAGTAAGAAATAATTGATAACACTTATTATAGACTTTCAATGGCAAAGACTTGATAAAATATAAAATACATATATATATATATATATATATATATATATATATATTTAAAAAAAAATATATATATATACTTGATATAAAAAACTCGATATAAAAGACTCGATATAAGAGAGTTCCCACTCATTTTTACTAGTCCCAACATCGAGTCTCTTATATCGAGTCTTTTATATCGAGTTTTTTTATATCAAGTACCGTATTTTTCGCCCTATGAGACGCACTGGCCCATAAGACGCACCTAGGTTTTTGGGGAGGAAATTAAAAAATATATATTTTTAACCAAAAGGTGTGCTTTTGGTGGGTTTGGAACTAATGGTGGTCTGTGGATGGCACTATTACTGGGGATCTGTGAAGGACACTGTTATGGGGGGATCTGTGGATGACGGACACGGTTATGGGGGGGATCTGTGGATGACGGACACTGTTATGGGAGGATCTGTGGATGACGGACACTGTTATGGGGGATCTGTGGATGACGGACACTGTTATGGGGGTATCTGTGGATGACGGACACTGTTATGGGGGATCTGTGGATGACGGACACTGTTATGGGGGTATCTGTGGATGACAGACACTGTTATGGGGGGATCTGTGGATAACAGACACTGTTATGGGGGGATCTGTGGATGACGGACACGGTTATGGGGGGGATCTGTGACAGACACTGTTGTGGGGGGATCTGTGGCTGGCACTGTTACAGGGGGGGATCTGTGGATGGCACTGTTACAGGGGGGATCTGTGGATGGCACTGTTAGAGGGGGGATCTGTGGGTGGCACTGTTATATTTGTGCCATCCACTGACCCCCCATAAAAATGTCATCCACAGATCCCCCCCGCTCCAGTATACAAATATAAAATGTCTTATTCAATTAAAAGTGATTAAACATGCCCCCTCACTCCTAATATTACCGTACATCCTAACCGCTTCAGTAAACCACAGGCAGGCCGGGTGGCCGGCGCGTCACTCACTGATGTCACTTGCCTGCGCCGCCTGCTTCATTCATAAAGTAGGCGGCGCAGGCACGTGACATCAGGGAGTTACGCTGCCGCCCGCCCGGCCTGCCTGCCTGCATTCTACTGAAGCGGTTAGGATGTACGGTACTATTAGGAGTGAGGGAGCATGTTTAATAACTATTAATTGAATAAGACATTTTATATTAGTATACAGGAGCGGCGGGGCTATAGTACACTGACTGCACCGCCCCGCCGCTATTGCCAGCCCCCAGCTCCTCCTCCCAGTCCCTCCCCGCTCGCTCGTACATCGCAGCTTGCGATGTAAAACTGCCAGCATTCGCCCCATAAGGCACAGGGGCATTTTCCCCCCATTTTGGGGGGAGAAAAAGTGTGTCTTATGGGGCGAAAAATACGGTATATATATATATATATTTTTATATATATGTATTTTATATTTTATCAAGTCTTTGCCATTGAAAGTCTATAATAAGTGTTATTAATTAATTCTTACTTGACATTGTATTAAGAATACCTTATATTTCTGATAAACTGTATCTGGACATTACCTGATGTTGTTATGATATTTATGGTTAGATATGAGGTTTTATGTATCATACAAAGGGAGCAACCCAATTTTCAGTTTTATGTGATGCTTTTGTAATTTTAGACATAATGAGGGCAAAACCGCACACATGCAGCACCAATAACGCAGTATGCATGAGTGAGTTTTCTCTTTAGATGATACATAGATCCACCAAGGATAAATGTATGCAACAATATATGTCTAGGAGACTGCTAATACATATAATTTGCCATGTGAAAATACTGATATATGTATCGATTTTAACATAATTATTTCTGGGCATCATATACTAATTAACAACAGACTTTCGTATCCTACACCAATCTGAATAATTATCCTACACCAATCTGAATAAAATTTTGCCTTTTAGAAATTTTAACCTCACATGATCGGATGTGGATCCCTGAACCAAACCTCTTTGAAAGTGGTGTCGCCCAGCAATAGTACCGGTGTTCTCCTTCTTTTGCGCAATTCCAGACATGTAATTTTTGTGTACTGCCCTCCTAAGAATTTTGAGCGAGAATCCCCCCTATTGCTGCGTTATTGCCGGCAACTGGGTTGACAGTGCCAGCGGGGTTCATTGAGGTGTCCCCTTCTGACATAGGCGACCCATTGGGTTGGGGTCCATCTCGGTGAAGTTGGAGCTCTCCCCATATGCTGGATATCGTAGGAGTTACCTACCACGGCTGGATACTTTGTTGAGGAGACATTTTTCACAATTAATATATCTGTAACAAACACTAATGGAACCATAGGGCAGTCTGCCTTCAAGTAAAATGGCGGTTTCAGTATAACTGTGAAGAGCGCATGCGTCACATTGAAGCGCTATGACACACATGATGACGCTCGTCTGGATATGCGCAATGAATTGCTGGAGACGCCCAATGGAGCGCGATGGTCTCTGCGGGTGCCATGACTTTTAGAGGTGGAATTTCTATGATCCTCATCCGTCACATTAAGTCACTTTTTATCATAATTGCACTCAAGATGTAATTTATATGTATTTGATGTCTTGTAATATCTTATGGTTACTTGATCCACATACAGGGATATAGCTCTCGTATTGTGGATCTCATGGCACATGTCACTTCATGCACATGCACTTTGTTTACTTTTAACACGTGATGTATTTATCAGATGTATTTAATTTAACTATGATTGTAATCACATTGTGATTGGTTGGTCACTCTTGATATGTCTTTATATGCCCTCACTTTCACTGCCTCTATGCTTGAGGAAGGCTCTTGTGAGCCGAAACGTCGCAATTTTGCCATACAATGGGTGAATAAAAGTCTTTTATTTCACTACAACTCAGGAGTGCAGTCCCACTTTTTCGCTTTATATTACCGGGTATTGCCGTTACCCTTTGTTGGACATTGCACCCGTTCCCTGGTGGTGCTCCCGCTGGACTTTTTTCTTCAATTGATATCGGCGCCGTGTGTGAGCACACCTGAACCATTCATCATGTCTAATATGAAAACACCCTGTGGCGGCACTTATACTGTTGAGGAGGTCGACCGCATAATGCAAGGAATTGAAAGTGATGCCTCCTTTCTTCAGGCTCCCACCTCAAAAGAACTTAAACGCGAGTATATAACCTTATCCAGACGTCTTATTGCAATGAAATTACACATGGCTACATTGGGACAATATTATAAAGAAAAGAAGATACCTAGAGGGATGCGCTCCAACTTATGTCAAAATCTTTTCCCTAATAATGATGCATTTTGTAAACGCTTTGAAATACTGTCCAATAGATATTCGCTGGACTATATCCTGTTAAATATTGAATTTTTACAATTGGAGGTGGTTACACTTACTGATGATTTGATGGAGGTAGAATGTATACTACAGACACAATTGTCTGAAGATGAATTTGCACAATATAAGGAGGAAATGAAAAATCAATTGTGTAAATTACAGACAGACTTGGAAGAAGGGAAAAGGAACAAATGGGTTCGTGATGCTGAAGATTACAAAAGAGGTGATATTTACACGTGGCAATCAGACTCTTCTTATATGGGCTTTAATCGTGATAACAAGAAAAGGGGAAAAATACACAGTCATCCACAGATGAAGAGAAAGTTTTTTTAGGGAACAACTTGGATGTAAAGAAAAGAAAAGAACAAGAACCAGAAGAGGAGGCCACAGATATACAGGGAGTGCAGAATTATTAGGCAAGTTATATTTTTGAGGATTAATTTTATTATTGAACAACAACCATGTTCTCAATGAACCCAAAAAACTCATTAATATCAAAGCTGAATATTTTTGGAAGTAGTTTTTAGTTTGTTTTTAGTTTTAGCTATTTTAGGG
This sequence comes from Bufo bufo, assembly GCF_905171765.1. Classification (NCBI taxonomy): domain Eukaryota; kingdom Metazoa; phylum Chordata; class Amphibia; order Anura; family Bufonidae; genus Bufo; species Bufo bufo. The sequence continues at coordinate 69,596,591 of NC_053396.1, forward strand.
GGATATCTGTGTGTGCAGGTGACTATTACTGTGCATAATTATTAGGCAACTTAACAAAAAACAAATATATACCCATTTCAATTATTTACTTTTACCAGTGAAACCAATATAACATCTCAACATTCACAAATATACATTTCTGACATTTAAAAACAAAACAAAAACAAACCAGTGACCAATATAGCCACCTTTCTTTGCAAGGACACTCAAAAGCCTGCCATCCATGGATTCTGTCAGTGTTTTGATCTGTTCACCATCAACATTGCGTGCAGCAGCAACCACAGCCTCCCAGACACTGTTCAGAGAGGTGTACTGTTTTCCCTCCTTGTAAATCTCACATTTGATGATGGACCACAGGATCTCAATGGGGTTCAGATCAGGTGAACAAGGAGGCCATGTCATTAGATTTTCTTCTTTTATACCCTTTCTTGCCAGCCACGCTGTGGAGTACTTGGACGCGTGTGATGGAGCATTGTCCTGCATGAAAATCATGTTTTTCTTGAAGGATGCAGACTTCTTCCTGTACCACTGCTTGAAGAAGGTGTCTTCCAGAAACTGGCAGTAGGACTGGGAGTTGAGCTTGACTCCATCCTCAACCCGAAAAGGCCCCACAAGCTCATCTTTGATGATACCAGCCCAAACCAGTACTCCACCTCCACCTTGCTGGCGTCTGAGTCGGACTGGAGCTCTCTGCCCTTTACCAATCCAGCCACAGGCCCATCCATCTGGCCCATCAAGACTCACTCTCATTTCATCAGTCCATAAAACCTTAGAAAAATCAGTCTTGAGATATTTCTTGGCCCAGTCTTGACGTTTCAGCTTGTGTGTCTTGTTCAGTGGTGGTCGTCTTTCAGCCTTTCTTACCTTGGCCATGTCTCTGAGTATTGCACACCTTGTGCTTTTGGGCACTCCAGTGGTGTTGCAGCTCTGAAATATGGCCAAACTGGTGGCAAGTGGCATCTTGGCAGCTGCACGCTTGACTTTTCTCAGTTCATGGGCAGTTATTTTGCGCCTTGGTTTTTCCACACGCTTCTTGCGACCCTGTTGACTATTTTGAATGAAACGCTTGATTGTTCGATGATCACGCTTCTGAAGCTTTGCAATTTTAAGAGTGCTGCATCCCTCTGCAAGATATCTCACTATTTTTGACTTTTCTGACCCTGTCAAGTCCTTCTTTTGACCCATTTTGCCAAAGGAAAGGAAGTTGCCTAATAATTATGCACACCTAATATAGGGTGTTGATGTCATTAGACCACACCCCTTCTCATTACAGAGATGCACATCACCTAATATGCTTAATTGGTAGTAGGCTTTCGAGCCTATCCCGCTTGGAGTAAGACAACATGCATAAAGAGGATGATGTGGTCAAAATACTCATTTGCCTAATAATTCTGCATGCAGTGTAGAAGGAAAAGGAAAACAGCGATACAACAGAACCAGATTACAGTCGATGAAGGGATCCATACAAAAAAAGAGACCATAGTCTTCAATTTGTCCTCGGTTGAATTGACTGAAGCTCAATTTAGCGTCTTGTCTAAGGGACTTACATTCTGCCCGGGTTCCAAGGTAAATTGGTTCGACTTGGAAATGGATTTAAATGATTTTTTTCGTTCTATTAAAATAAAAATGTTTTTTAGGGGCTCCACTGCTAATATACAGACATGCTCCAGTGAACTATCGCTTAAAAAACTAGGTTTGACTTACAAAAGTGCTTTTACCCCTATTGTTGCTGAGCCTGCGATAGATGCCTATATTTCTGCGGTTAAAAGAGATGTAAGAGATTTAAAATCCTCTATAGGAGAAACAGATATACTAAGAAGTCCAAATTTGACTTCCGCAGAGATTGAGGCCCTATTGCAGCTCAAGAACAACCCCCACCTCACGATCAAACCCGCCGACAAGGGCGGGGGGGTGGTTGTACTTGATACGCTCAATTATATCAAGGAAATTCAACGTCAATTAGGGGATACGAATGTTTACGGTATTTTACAGGGTGATCCAAAATTCCATATTATGAATACAATTAATAAGAGTCTGTCTGATGCGGTAGTGGGGGGCATTATAGATGAGGGGTTAAGGGAATATCTGACAGTGCCCTTCCCCATCATCCTAGTAATATATATATTGCCTAAGGTCCACAAAAGTCTTGTGGACCCTCCTGGTCGCCCTATCGTATCAGGCACAGACTCTTTATTCAGCAGGATAGCTATTTTCCTTGACAAGATGCTTAGGGATTTTTCGACAGCTGGAAAATCATATATTAAAGATACTGGGGATTTTTTACAACAACTGAGAGCAGTTGATATTTGTGGTGTACGGTCTCTGACTCTTGTATCTTTTGATGTGGTATCTCTATACACATCAATAGGACATGAGAAAGGTATTGCTGCAGTTAACAAATATCTGGATAGCTCACATATAACTCTGGACACAAAACATTTTATTAATTCCCTTTTGAAACTGATACTTGAGAACAATTATTTTTTGTTCCAGGACACTTTCATCAAAAACGTGGCGTTGCGATGGGGTCAAATGTGGCCCCAACGTACGCAAATATATATATGTGCCACATGGAGGAGGACTTTATCTATGTATCCCACCACTTTCAACATGTTTTGAGGTGGTGGAGATACATAGATGACGTCTTCCTCCTGTGGATGGGTACTGAGACACAACTAAGTGAATTTCATGAATACCTTAATAGTGTGGATCCGGATCTTCAGCACACAACACTAACGTTAAACTGGTGGATGGTTTAATCTGTACGGGTCTGTTTGTCAAGCCGACAGATAGAAATACGATTTTATGGTTTGAAAGCAACCATCCACGCAGTTTGATTAAACATCTCCCTCACTCACAATTTTTAAGGGCAAAGCGCATTGTATCCAATCGGGCTGAGTTGTCCGCAACATTGGATATGATGGAAGGCAAATTTAAAGAACGTGGTTACCCTTGTAAATTGTTAAATGAACAAAAGAGTAAAATCCTTCATACAAACACAGAAAGGGCACAACCTATTCCTAAAAAAATTCAAAGGATACCGTTCATGTCAACATACTCTGATTGCAGTTTAGAGATAGGACAGATTTTGAAAAACAATTGGAGTATACTCAGTAGATGCATTAAAGATGTTCCTGAATTTAAAATCCCTCCCCTTTTATCATATCGAAAGAATAAAAACATCAGAGACCATTTGGTCAGAGCAGATGTGGGTTCCAAAAGAAGTAGTGTACAGCGAACATTGACGCAGTCGGGGCTAGGATGCTTCCCGTGCCTCAACTGCATCAATTGTCGCTATATTTGCAAATCTAAATCCTTTACACAGCCATCCACAGGAAAGGAATACCCTATTAAATTCCATCTTACCTGTTCTTCATCATATGTGATTTATGTGTTGGCATGTCCCTGCAATCTAATATACGTTGGAGAAACGTCAACGGAATTGAAACTAAGATTAAACAATCATAGAAGTTCAATAAGGAAAAAGCGCACTGATTTTCCAGTATCTAGACATTTTGGATTTCTTCAGCATACTGAACAGGATCTAAGATGCTGGATTATCGATCATATTGCGCTACCCAGAAGAGGAGGCGATCGTTTAGCAATTTAAAAAAAAAGAGAATTACGATGGATATATGCCCTGGACAGCCTGCATCCTAGAGGGCTTAATGTTGAATTTAGGTGAGGGACCATTGATTTGGGGTTGATCCTGATTTTCCTTGTATTTGCGGTTTCCCTGTCTCAATTATGTATGATAGTGCAAAGGAATGGAGAAAGTACAATTTGTAATTCACATGATACATATTACCCAATTTGAAACTAATGTGTAAATTTCTTTTTGCCTTTTAGAAATTTTAACCTCACATGATTGGATGTGGATCCCTGAACCAAACCTCTTTGAAAGTGGTGTCGCCCAGCAATAGTACCGCCGGTGTTCTCCTTCTTTTGCGCAATTCCAAACATGTAATTTTTGTGTAGTGCCCTCCTAAGAATTTTGAGGGAGAATCCCCCCTATGGCTGCGTTATTGCCGGCAACTGGGTTGACAGTGCCAGCGGGGTTCATTGAGGTGTCCCCTTCAGACATAGGCGACCCATTGGGTTGGGGTCCATCTCGGTGGAGTTGGAGCTCTCCCCATATGCTGGACATCATAGGAGTTACCTACCGCGGCTGGATACTTTGTTGAGGAGACATTTTTCACAATTAATATATCTGTAACAAACACTAATGGAACCATAGGGCAGTCTGCCTTCAAGTAAAATGGCGGTTTCAGTATAACTGTGAAGAGCGCATGCGTCACATTGAAGCGCTATGACACACATGATGACGCTCGTCTGGATATGCGCAATGAATTGCTGGAGACGCCCAATGGAGCGCGATGGTCTCTGCGGGCGCCATGACTTTTAGAGGTGGAATTTCTATGATCCTCATCCGTCACATTAAGTCACTTTTTATCATAATTGCACTCAAGATGTAATTTATATGTATTTGATGTCTTGTAATTAGGGATGAGCGAACCCGAACTGTATAGTTCGGGTTCGTACCGAATTTTGGGGTGTCCGTGACACGGACCCGAACCCGAACATTTTCGTAAAAGTCCGGGTTTGGGTTCGGTGCTTTCTTGGCGCTTTTTGAAAGGCTGCAAAGCAGCCAATCAACAAGCGTTATACTACTTGCCCCAAGAGGCCATCACAGCCTTGCCTACTATTGGCATGGCTGTGATTGGCCAGTGCAGCATGTGACCCAGCCTCTATATAAGCTTGGGTCACGTAGCGCTGCACGTCACTCTGCTGATTGAAGCATAGGGAGAGGTTGCTGCTGCGACGTTAGGGCGAGATTAGGCAGATTAACTCCTCCAAAAGACTTCATTCTGTGATCGATCTGCAGTTGTGGATCATTGAAGTGCTAATATCGACTTGCTCACTTTTTTGAGGCTGCCCAGAGCGTTTTTAGATCACTTTTTTCTGGGGTGATTGGCGGCCATTTTGTGGCTTGTGTTGCGCCAGCACAAGCTATCACCAAGTGTATTTAACCATCAATAGTGTGGTTATTTTGTGCTATATCCTACATCAGCTGCAGGCTGAGCCTGTGTCACCGAAGTGCATTTAACCATCAACAGTCTGGTTATTTTTTGGCCATATACTACATCAGCTGCAGGCTGAGCCTGTGTCACCGAAGTGCATTTAACCATCAACAGTCTGGTTATTTTTTGGCCATATACTACATCTGGTGCAGGCTGAGCCTGTGTCACCCAAGTGCATTTAACCATCAATAGTGTGGTTATTTTTTGGCCATATACTACATCAGGGGCAAGTTGAGCCTGTCACCCAGCGCCTAAAAAATAGACCTGACATTTCTATTCAACCAAATTTTGTACTGTTTTAGCTGGTCAAGTTATTTGTAGTGACCGTAAAAGCACATTTTTTGTTCTGGGTTGAAAAACTTTTCCCAAATTTGCCATTCTCAAAATAACTCGTTTCTGCTATATGAGGCCTACTTGAAATCTATCCCAAAAAGGATATCTTACATATTAGGTGCTGATAGTGTCATTCAGAAAAACCTAAGACACACGCTACCGTGCAGATAGAAGTCTAATTCTGTGATTAAACCTATACCTGTCACACAGCGCAAAAAAAAAACAGGCCTCACATTTCTATTCAACCAAATCTGTACTGTTTTAGCTGGTCAAGTTATTTGTAGTGACCATAAAAGCACATTTTTTGTTCTGGGTTGAAAAACTATTCCCAAATTTGCCATTCTCAAAATTGTGGTGAACGGGAACAATGAGGAAAACATCTAATAAGGGACGCGGACGTGGACATGGTCGTGGTGGTGTTAGTGGACCCTCTGGTGCTGGGAGAGGACGTGGCCGTTCTGCCACAGCCACACGTCCTAGTGAACCAACTACCTCAGGTCCCAGTAGCCAGCAGAATTTACAGCGATATTTGGTGGGGCCCAATGCCGTTCTAAGGATGGTAAGGCCTGTGCAGGTACAGGCTGTGGCGAAACCAACCTCGCCACGGGGTTTTGGAGAGGCCTGGCTGCTGGCCTCTTGCCCCAGGATTATGGGCCATATACTAACTTTTAAACCCCTGAACCCATTCAAGTGAATTTTGGATAGGTTTGTCCCCAAGTTATACTGTTTAAATTGATGTAAGATATATGTATGGCCAATGTAAACTCACAAAGTTGTAACAATTTATAATAAGTGTAACTTGTCAGCTTGGGAGGAAATGCTGGGTGTGTTTCTATTGTGCCATTGTCCCATTGTGTGTTTAAAGGATGATGTCTGTCCTATTGTCTGCACATGTGTATTAGTGACTTCTCTTTGTCTTGAGAGATAATTGGATTGCTCCTCAGGTTGTCTCCGGGACAGAGAGGAGGGAACCATGATGCATTGTGGGGATATGTTGTATCTGTCCTATGTCACAGTCTTCATTCTGGTCCTCTGGGGGCGTGAACGATTGGTTGCTGTAGTTACATTGGTGGCAAGCAGCGGGATCGTTCCTACAGCCAGAAGGACAGCTACAGGAGACCACTGCTTGACCCTCAACACGGAGCCTTGTCTCGTTATTGGGGGGATCCACTGTATGCTGTTACAGACTAATTGCCAGGAGTGTAAGCTGATTCCTGTTCGTCTGCTAGCAGCTATTCGTGAGGTTCCAGTTTGGAGTGCTATTTTGGATCCAGTTCGGGACATTGGTGTTCTGCAGTAGCTGTGCCTTTCTCTCAAAAAGGGGCTTATCGCCTAAACAAATTTTAACCCCTTGTCTGCTGAAACGGTCCGTTACATTGGTGGCAAGCAGCGGGATCGTTCCCACAGCCCAGATGGACAGCTACAAAGAAACATCATTCCCTGGAATTACAATTTGAGGGCAACGCATGTCCCAGTACAGCGACCCTGACAGCACCAGAATGGAAACAGCAGTGGAGTACGATGAGGGTGTCATGGATGACCGAGATGCAGTCCGCAAAGGCATCTGGTACCAGGTACTGGGTATTGTGGAGTATATGCAGGACAAGAGACTCCCCACGGAAGACCAGCGGATGCAGAAGCGAGCAGCCCTGCGGATGCCCTTCCTGGGAGAGCAGCCCCGGGAGGAATGGGTAAGGGAATTGGAACTCCTAGCATGGCGGGAGCTGTGGCTGGAAGATGCCTACCAGGCGCTCTGGTGGTATGGGGCACAGTACCTACCCAGGACAGCTGAGCATGACAAGCCGGAGGAAGAGGAGTTTGATGGTCCTGGCTTGTTATGGGAGACTTTTTCAGAGCTGGAGTTTGGGAGCCCTACACAAGCCCGGTTCCATGATCTCTTGGAATGGAGGGAGAGCAGGTATGACTGGGACGACACTCATGAGATTGAACAGGACCTGGTCCACCTGGTGACCCGGGAGATGGAGCTGGAACAGGGCTACCAGCAGCTGTTCCACGCCAGTGAGAAGGCTCAGCAGGACAGTAAGGTGACAAACCCAGTCTCCATTCCCCAGCGGCAGTGTGAAGAGCAGGGAGAGGAGAGCAGCGTCCTCCCTCCCCAGCGGCAGGCTGAGTTACAGGGGGCAGAGGTAGTTGTTCCTGCCCCCCAGCAGCAGAGTGATATGCCGGGAAGGCAGTGTGTAATGCAGGGAGAGGAGAGCAGCATCCTCCCTCCCAGCGGCAGGCTGAGTTACAGGGGGCAGAGGTAGTTGTTCCTGCCCCCCAGCAGCAGAGTGATATGCCGGGAAGGCAGTGTGAAATGCAGGGAGAGGAGTGCAGCGTCCTCCCTCCTCAGCGGCAGGCTGAGTTACAGGGGGCAGAGGTAGTTGTTCCTGCCCCCCAGCAGCAGCATGATTTTTTGGGAATTGGGAGCCCAGTCTCCATTCCCCAGCGGCAGGCGGAGTTACAGGGGGCAGAGACAGTCGGTCCTGTCCCCCAGCGGCAGAGTGTCCAGCAGGGAATAGAGAGCCCAGTCTCCTTTCCCCAGCAGCAGGACACTGTATTGGGAGCGGAGACGGTCGGTCGCCCTCCCCAGCGGCTGGAAGTATGTATGGGAGAGGAGCTCGTTACCCCCTCTCCCCAGCGGCAGCTTAACGCACCAGGGGGAGACAGTAAGCCCCACAACAGTGCAGATGGGACCGTGGTCTCTGCACTTACAGCACAGGGGGTAGAGACAGTCGGTCTCCCCCTCCAACAACCAGGCTCCAACCAGGCTTCTTCCATGGTAACGCTGGCACCAGGGCAGAGTACCGCTGATCCCTGCCCACAAAGCAACCTCCCCTCCAAGCCAGGGAGCAACACAGAGACCGGGAGTACCAGCTTCCAACATAACCTTGGTGGACTCACTGGACAGAGACAGGCTACTAAATTCAACAGGTCCAGTATTTGGTTGTGGGTGGGCACCCAGACTAACTCAGGTACCGACCGGGGTGAGGTCAGGTATCTGGTTAGTCTTCCCTGGGGGGGGGGGAGATTTGTGGCGAAACCAACCTCGCCACGGGGTTTTGGAGAGGCCTGGCTGCTGGCCTCTTGCCCCAGAATTATGGGCCATATACTAACTTTTAAACCCCTGAACCTATTCAAGTGAATTTTGGATAGGTTTGTCCCCAAGTTATACTGTTTAAATTGATGTAAGATATATGTATGGCCAATGTAAACTCACAAAGTTGTAACAATTTATAATAACTGTAACTTGTCAGCTTGGGAGGAAATGCTGGGTGTGTTTCTATTGTGCCATTGTCCCATTGTGTGTTTAAAGGGTGATGTCTGTCCTATTGTCTGCACATGTGTATTAGTGACTTCTCTTTGTCTTGAGAGATAATTGGATTGCTCCTCAGGTTGTCTCCGGGACAGAGAGGAGGGAACCATGATGCATTGTGGGGATATGTTGTATCTGTCCTATGTCACAGTCTTCATTCTGGTCCTCTGGGGGCGTGAACGATTGGTTGCTGTAGTTACATTGGTGGCAAGCAGCGGGATCGTTCCTACAGCCAGAAGGACAGCTACAGGAGACCACTGCTTGACCCTCAACACGGAGCCTTGTTTCGTTATTGGGGGGATCCACTGTATGCTGTTACAGACTGATTGCCAGGAGTGTAAGCTGATTCCTGTTCGTCTGCTAGCAGCTATTCGTGAGGTTCCAGTTTGGAGTGCTATTTTGTATCCAGTTCGGGACATTGGTGTTCTGCAGTAGCTGTGCCTGTTTCTCAGAAAGGGGCTTATTGCCTAAACGGATTTTAACCCCTTGTCTGCTGAAACGGTCCGTTACACAGGCATTAGTCAATTGGGTGGCCGACAGTGGATCCAGCACTTTCACATTATCTCCCACCCAGTCTTCTGCAGAAAGCGCACAGATGGCACATGAAAACCAAGCCCATCGGTCTGTCACATCACCCCCATGCATATCAGGGAAACTGTCTGAGCCTCAAGTTATGCAGCAGTCTCTTATGCTGTTTGAAGACTCTGCTGCCAGGGTTTCCCAAGGGAATCCACCTAGCCCTTCCCCAGGGGTGGAAGAGATAGAATGCACTAACGCACAACCACTTATTTTTCCTGATGATGAGGACATGGGAATACCACCTCAGCACGTCTCTGATGATGACGAAACACAGGTGCCAACTGCTGCGTCTTTATGCAGTGTGCAGACTGAACAGGAGGTCAGGGATCAAGACTGGGTGGAAGACGATGCAGGGGACGATGAGGTCCTAGACCCCACATGGAATGAAGGTCGTGCCACTGACTTTCAGAGTTCGGAGGAAGAGGCAGTGGTGAGACCGAGCCAACAGCGTAGCAAAAGAGGGAGCAGTGGGCAAAATCAGAACACCCGCCGCCAAGAGACTCCGCCTGCTACTGACCGCCGCCATCTGGGACCGAGCACCCCAAAGGCAGCTTCAAGGAGTTCCCTGGCATGGCACTTCTTCAAACAATGTGCTGATGACAAGACCCGAGTGGTTTGCACGCTGTGCCATCAGAGCCTGAAGCGAGGCATTAACGTTCTGAACCTTAGCAGAACCTGCATGACCAGGCACCTGCATGCAAAGCATGAACTGCAGTGGAGTAAACACCTTAAAAACAAGGAAGTCACTCAGGCTCCCCCTGCTACCTCTTCTGCTGCTGCCGCCTCGGCCTCTTCTGCTGCTGCCGCCGCCTCGGCCTCTTCTGCTGCTGCTGCCGCCGCCTCGGCCTCTTCCTCCGCCTCTGGAGGAACGTTGGCACCTGCCGCCCAGAAAACATGGAATGTACCACCAACACCACCACCTGCGTCACCAAGCATCTCAACCATGTCACACGGCAGCGTTTAGCTCTCCATCTCACAAACATTTGAGAGAAAGCGTAAATTCCCACCTAGCCACCCTCGATCCCTGGCCCTGAATGCCAGCATTTCTAAACTACTGGCCTATGAAATGCTGTCATTTAGGCTGGTGGACACACACAGCTTCAAACAGCTCATGTCGCTTGCTGTTCCACAGTATGTTGTTCCCAGCCGGCACTACTTCTCCAAGAGAGCCGTGCCTTCCCTGCACAACCAAGTGTCCGATAAAATCAAGTGTGCACTGCGCAACGCCATCTGTGGCAAGGTCCACCTAACCACAGATACGTGGACCAGTAAGCACGGCCAGGGACGCTATATCTCCCTAACTGCACACTGGGTAAATGTAGTGGCGGCTGGGCCCCAGGCGGAGAGCTGTTTGGCGCACGTCCTTCCGCCGCCAAGGATCGCAGGGCAACATTCTTTGCCTCCTGTCTCCTCCTCCTCCTACTCAGCTTCCTCCTCCTCTTCTTCCACTTGCTCATCCAGTCAGCCACACACCTTCCCCACCAACTTCAGCACAGCCCGGGGTAAACGTCAGCAGGCCGTTCTGAAACTCATATGTTTGGGGGACAGGCCCCACACCGCACAGGAGTTGTGGGGGGGTAAAGAACAACAGACCGACGAGTGGTTGCTGCCGGTGAGCCTCAAGCCCGGCCTGGTGGTGTGCGATAATGGGCGAAATCTCGTTGCAGCTATGGGACTAGCCGGGTTGACGCACATCCCTTGCCTGGCGCATGTGCTGAATTTGGTGGTGCAGAAGTTCATTCGCAACTACCCCGACATGTCAGAGCTGCTGCATAAAGTGCGGGCCGTCTGTTCGCGCTTCCGGCGTTCACACCCTGCCGCTGCTCGCCTGTCTGCGCTACAGCGTAACTTCGGCCTTCCCTCTCACCGCCTCATATGCAACGTACCCACCAGGTGGAACTCCACCTTGCATATGCTGGACAGACTGTGCGAGCAGCAGCAGGCCATAGTGGAGTTTCAGCTGCAGCACGCACGGGTCAGTCGCACTGCGGATCAGCCCAACTTCACCACCAATGACTGGGCCTCCATGCGAGACCTGTGTGCCCTGTTGCGCTGTTTCGAGTACTCCACCAACATGGCCAGTGGCGATGACGCCGTTATCAGCGTTACAATACCACTTCGGTGTCTCCTTGAGAAAACACTTAGGGCGATGATGAAAGAGGAGGTGGCCAAGGAGGAAGAGGAGGAAGAGGGGTCATTTTTAGCACTTTCAGGTCAGTCTCTTCGAAGTGACTCAGAGGGAGTTTTTTTGCAACACCAGAGGCCAGGTACAAATGTTGCCAGACAGGGCCCACTACTGGAGGACGAGGAGGACGAGGATGAGGAGGAGGTGGAGGAGGATGAGGATGAAGCGTGTTCACAGCGGGGTGGCACCCAAAGCAGCTCAGGCTCATCACTGGTGCGTGGCTGGGGGGAAACACAGGACGATGACGATACGCCTCCCACAGAGGACAGCTTGTCCTTACCTCTGGGCAGCCTGGCACACATGAGCGACTACATGCTGCAGTGCCTGCGCAACGGCAGCAGAGTTGCCCACATATTAACGTGTGCGGACTACTGGGTTGCCACCCTGCTGGATCCCCGGTACAAAGACAATGTGCCCACCTTACTTCCTACACTGGAGCGTGATAGGAAGATGCGCGAGTACAAGCGCACGTTGGAAGACGCGCTACTGAGAGCATTCCCAAATGTCACAGGGGAACCAGTGGAAGCCCAAGGCGAAGGCAGAGGAGGAGCAAGAGGTCGCCAACGCAGCTGTGTCACGGCCAGCTCCTCTGAGGGCAGGGTTAGCATGGCAGAGATGTGGAAAAGTTTTGTCACCACGCCACAGCTAACTGCACAACCACCTGATACGGAACATGTTAGCAGGAGGCAACATTTCACTAACATGGTGGAACAGTACCTGTGCACACCCCTCCACGTACTGACTGGTTCGGCCCCATTCAACTTCAAGGGGATACAAATGTTTACGGTATTTTACAGGGTGATCCAAAATTCCATATTATGAATACAATTAATAAGAGTCTGTCTGATGCGGTAGTGGGGGGCATTATAGATGAGGGGTTAAGGGAATATCTGACAGTGCCCTTCCCCATCATCCTAGTAATATATATATTGCCTAAGGTCCACAAAAGTCTTGTGGACCCTCCTGGTCGCCCTATCGTATCAGGCACAGACTCTTTATTCAGCAGGATAGCTATTTTCCTTGACAAGATGCTTAGGGATTTTTCGACAGCTGGAAAATCATATATTAAAGATACTGGGGATTTTTTACAACAACTGAGAGCAGTTGATATTTGTGGTGTACGGTCTCTGACTCTTGTATCTTTTGATGTGGTATCTCTATACACATCAATAGGACATGAGAAAGGTATTGCTGCAGTTAACAAATATCTGGATAGCTCACATATAACTCTGGACACAAAACATTTTATTAATTCCCTTTTGAAACTGATACTTGAGAACAATTATTTTTTGTTCCAGGACACTTTCATCAAAAACGCGGCGTTGCGATGGGGTCAAATGTGGCCCCAACGTACGCAAATATATATATGTGCCACATGGAGGAGGACTTTATCTATGTATCCCACCACTTTCAACATGTTTTGAGGTGGTGGAGATACATAGATGACGTCTTCCTCCTGTGGATGGGTACTGAGACACAACTAAGTGAATTTCATGAATACCTTAATAGTGTGGATCCGGATCTTCAGCACACAACACTAACGTTAAACTGGTGGATGGTTTAATCTGTACGGGTCTGTTTGTCAAGCCGACAGATAGAAATACGATTTTATGGTTTGAAAGCAACCATCCACGCAGTTTGATTAAACATCTCCCTCACTCACAATTTTTAAGGGCAAAGCGCATTGTATCCAATCGGGCTGAGTTGTCCGCAACATTGGATATGATGGAAGGCAAATTTAAAGAACGTGGTTACCCTTGTAAATTGTTAAATGAACAAAAGAGTAAAATCCTTCATACAAACACAGAAAGGGCACAACCTATTCCTAAAAAAATTCAAAGGATACCGTTCATGTCAACATACTCTGATTGCAGTTTAGAGATAGGACAGATTTTGAAAAACAATTGGAGTATACTCAGTAGATGCATTAAAGATGTTCCTGAATTTAAAATCCCTCCCCTTTTATCATATCGAAAGAATAAAAACATCAGAGACCATTTGGTCAGAGCAGATGTGGGTTCCAAAAGAAGTAGTGTACAGCGAACATTGACGCAGTCGGGGCTAGGATGCTTCCCGTGCCTCAACTGCATCAATTGTCGCTATATTTGCAAATCTAAATCCTTTACACACCCATCCACAGGAAAGGAATACCCTATTAAATTCCATCTTACCTGTTCTTCATCATATGTGATTTATGTGTTGGCATGTCCCTGCAATCTAATATACGTTGGAGAAACGTCAACGGAATTGAAACTAAGATTAAACAATCATAGAAGTTCAATAAGGAAAAAGCGCACTGATTTTCCAGTATCTAGACATTTTGGATTTCTTCAGCATACTGAACAGGATCTAAGATGCTGGATTATCGATCATATTGCGCTACCCAGAAGAGGAGGCGATCGTTTAGCAATTTAAAAAAAAAGAGAATTACGATGGATATATGCCCTGGACAGCCTGCATCCTAGAGGGCTTAATGTTGAATTTAGGTGAGGGACCATTGATTTGGGGTTGATCCTGATTTTCCTTGTATTTGCGGTTTCCCTGTCTCAATTATGTATGATAGTGCAAAGGAATGGAGAAAGTACAATTTGTAATTCACATGATACATATTACCCAATTTGAAACTAATGTGTAAATTTCTTTTTGCCTTTTAGAAATTTTAACCTCACATGATTGGATGTGGATCCCTGAACCAAACCTCTTTGAAGGTGGTGTCGCCCAGCAATAGTACCGCCGGTGTTCTCCTTCTTTTGCGCAATTCCAAACATGTAATTTTTGTGTAGTGCCCTCCTAAGAATTTTGAGGGAGAATCCCCCCTATGGCTGCGTTATTGCCGGCAACTGGGTTGACAGTGCCAGCGGGGTTCATTGAGGTGTCCCCTTCAGACATAGGCGACCCATTGGGTTGGGGTCCATCTCGGTGGAGTTGGAGCTCTCCCCATATGCTGGACATCATAGGAGTTACCTACCGCGGCTGGATACTTTGTTGAGGAGACATTTTTCACAATTAATATATCTGTAACAAACACTAATGGAACCATAGGGCAGTCTGCCTTCAAGTAAAATGGCGGTTTCAGTATAACTGTGAAGAGCGCATGCGTCACATTGAAGCGCTATGACACACATGATGACGCTCGTCTGGATATGCGCAATGAATTGCTGGAGACGCCCAATGGAGCGCGATGGTCTCTGCGGGCGCCATGACTTTTAGAGGTGGAATTTCTATGATCCTCATCCGTCACATTAAGTCACTTTTTATCATAATTGCACTCAAGATGTAATTTATATGTATTTGATGTCTTGTAATTAGGGATGAGCGAACCCGAACTGTATAGTTCGGGTTCGTACCGAATTTTGGGGTGTCCGTGACACGGACCCGAACCCGAACATTTTCGTAAAAGTCCGGGTTTGGGTTCGGTGCTTTCTTGGCGCTTTTTGAAAGGCTGCAAAGCAGCCAATCAACAAGCGTTATACTACTTGCCCCAAGAGGCCATCACAGCCTTGCCTACTATTGGCATGGCTGTGATTGGCCAGTGCAGCATGTGACCCAGCCTCTATATAAGCTTGGGTCACGTAGCGCTGCACGTCACTCTGCTGATTGAAGCATAGGGAGAGGTTGCTGCTGCGACGTTAGGGCGAGATTAGGCAGATTAACTCCTCCAAAAGACTTCATTCTGTGATCGATCTGCAGTTGTGGATCATTGAAGTGCTAATATCGACTTGCTCACTTTTTTGAGGCTGCCCAGAGCGTTTTTAGATCACTTTTTTCTGGGGTGATTGGCGGCCATTTTGTGGCTTGTGTTGCGCCAGCACAAGCTATCACCAAGTGTATTTAACCATCAATAGTGTGGTTATTTTGTGCTATATCCTACATCAGCTGCAGGCTGAGCCTGTGTCACCGAAGTGCATTTAACCATCAACAGTCTGGTTATTTTTTGGCCATATACTACATCAGCTGCAGGCTGAGCCTGTGTCACCGAAGTGCATTTAACCATCAACAGTCTGGTTATTTTTTGGCCATATACTACATCTGGTGCAGGCTGAGCCTGTGTCACCCAAGTGCATTTAACCATCAATAGTGTGGTTATTTTTTGGCCATATACTACATCAGGGGCAAGTTGAGCCTGTCACCCAGCGCCTAAAAAATAGACCTGACATTTCTATTCAACCAAATTTGTACTGTTTTAGCTGGTCAAGTTATTTGTAGTGACCGTAAAAGCACATTTTTTGTTCTGGGTTGAAAAACTATTCCCAAATTTGCCATTCTCAAAATAACTCGTTTCTGCTATATGAGGCCTACTTGAAATCTATCCCAAAAAGGATATCTTACATATTAGGTGCTGATAGTGTCATTCAGAAAAACCTAAGACACACGCTACCGTGCAGATAGAAGTCTAATTCTGTGATTAACCACCTCAGCCCCCAGTGCTTAAACACCCTGAAAGACCAGGCCACTTTTTACACTTCTGACCTACACTACTTTCACCGTTTATTGCTCGGTCATGCAACTTACCACCCAAATGAATTTTACCTCCTTTTCTTCTCACTAATAGAGCTTTCATTTGGTGGTATTTCATTGCTGCTGACATTTTTACTTTTTTTGTTATTAATCGAAATTTAACGATTTTTTTGCAAAAAAATGACATTTTTCACTTTCAGTTGTAAAATTTTGCAAAAAAAACGACATCCATATATAAATTTTGCTCTAAATTTATTGTTCTACATGTCTTTGATTAAAAAAAAATGTTTGGGTAAAAAAAAAAATGGTTTGGGTAAAAGTTATAGCGTTTACAAACTATGGTACAAAAATGTGAATTTCCGCTTTTTGAAGCAGCTCTGACTTTCTGAGCACCTGTCATGTTTCCTGAATTTCTACAATGGCCAGACAGTACAAACACCCCACAAATGACCCCATTTCGGAAAATACACACCCTAAGGTATTCGCTGATGGGCATAGTGAGTTCATAGAACTTTTTATTTTTTGTCACAAGTTAGCGGAAAATGATGATTTTTTTCTTTTTTTTTTTTTTTCTTACAAAGTCTCATATTCCACTAACTTGTGACAAAAAATAAAAACTTCTATGAACTCACTATGCCCATCACGAAATACCTTGGGGTCTCTTCTTTCCAAAATGGGGTCACTTGTGGGGTAGTTATACTGCCCTGGCATTCTAGGGGCCCAAATGTGTGGTAAGGAGTTTGAAATCAAATTCTGTAAAAAATGACGAGTGAAATCCGAAAGGTGCTCTTTGGAATGTGGGCCCCTTTGCCCACCTAGGCTGCAAAAAAGTGTCACACATCTGGTATCTCCGTATTCAGTAGAAGTTGGGGAATGTGTTTTGGGGTGTCTTTTTACATATACCCATGCTGGGTGAGATAAATATCTTGGTCAAATGCCAACTTTGTATAAAAAAATGGGAAAAGTTGTCTTTTGCCAAGATATTTCTCTCACCCAGCATGGGTATATGTAAAAAGACACCCCAAAACACATTCCCCACCTTCTCCTGAGTACGGAGATACCAGATGTGTGACACTTTTTTGCAGCCTAGATGGGCAAAGGGGCCCACATTCCAAAGAGCACCTTTCGAATTTCACTCGTCATTTTTTACAGAATTTGATTTCAAACTCCTTACCACACATTTGGGCCCCTAGAATGCCAGGGCAGTATAACTACCCCACAAGTGACCCCATTTTGGAAAGAAGAGACCCCAGGGTATTCGCTGATGGGCATAGTGAGTTCATGGAAGTTTTTATTTTTTGTCACAAGTTAGTGGAATATGAGACTTTGTATGAAAAAAAAAAAAAAAAAAAAAAAATCATAATTTTCCACTAACTTGTGACAAAAAATAAAAAATTCTAGGAACTCGCCATGCCCCTCACGGAATACCTTGGGGTGTCTTCTTTCCAAAATGGGGTCACTTGTGGGGTAGTTATACTGCCCTGGCATTTTCCAGGGGCCCTAATGTGTGGTAAGTAGGTAAATGACCAGTGAAATCCGAAAGGTGCTCTTTGGAATGTGGGCCCCTTTGCCCACCTAGGCTGCAAAAAAGTGTCACACATCTGGTATCGCCGTATTCAGGAGACGTTGGGGAATGTGTTTTGGGGTGTCTTTTTACATATACCCATGCTGGGTGAGATAAATATCTTGGTCAAATGCCAACTTTGTATAAAAAAATGGGAAAAGTTGTCTTTTGCCAAGATATTTCTCTCACCCAGCATGGGTATATGTAAAATGACACCCCAAAACACATTCTCCACCTTCTCCTGAGTACGGAGATACCAGATGTGTGACACTTTTTTGCAGCCTAGGTGGGCAAAGGGGCCCATATTCCAAAGAGCACCTTTCGGATTTCACTCGTCATTTTTTACAGAATTTGATTTCAAACTCCTTACCACACATTTGGGCCCCTAGAATGCCAGGGCAGTATAACTACCCCACAAGTGACCCCATTTTGGAAAGAAGAGACCCCAGGGTATTCGCTGATGGGCATAGTGAGTTCATGGAAGTTTTTATTTTTTGTCACAAGTTAGTGGAATATGAGACTTTGTATGAAAAAAAAAAAAAAAAAAAAAATCATCATTTTCCACTAACTTGTGACAAAAAATAAAAAATTCTAGGAACTCGCCATGCCCCTCACGGAATACCTTGGGGTGTCTTCTTTCCAAAATGGGGTCACTTGTGGGGTAGTTATACTGCCCTGGCATTTTCCAGGGGCCCTAATGTGTGGTAAGTAGGTAAATGACCAGTGAAATCCGAAAGGTGCTCTTTGGAATGTGGGCCCCTTTGCCTACCTAGGCTGCAAAAAAGTGTCACACATCTGGTATCGCCGTATTCAGGAGACGTTGGGGAATGTGTTTTGGGGTGTCT
Organism: Bufo bufo; assembly: GCF_905171765.1. Lineage (NCBI taxonomy): Eukaryota > Metazoa > Chordata > Amphibia > Anura > Bufonidae > Bufo > Bufo bufo. The sequence continues at coordinate 69,614,952 of NC_053396.1, forward strand.
TTTTACATATACCCATGCTGGGTGAGAGAAATATCTTGGCAAAAGACAACTTTTTCCATTTTTTTATACAAAGTTGGCATTTGACCAAGATATTTATCTCACCCAGCATGGGTATATGTAAAATGACACCCCAAAACACATTCCCCAACTTCTCCTGAGTACGGCGATACCAGATGTGTGACACTTTTTTGCAGCCTAGATGCGCAAAGGGGCCCAAATTCCTTTTAGGAGGGCATTTTTAGACATTTGGATACCAGACTTCTTCTCACGCTTTGGGGCCCCTAGAATGCCAGGGCAGTATAAATACCCCACATGTGACCCCATTTTGGAAAGAAGACACCCCAAGGTATTCAATGAGGGGCATGGCGAGTTCATAGAAATTTTTTTTTTTTGGCACAAGTTAGCGGAAATTGATATTTTTTATTTTTTTCTCACAAAGTCTCCCGTTCCGCTAACTTGGGACAAAAATTTCAATCTTTCATGGACTCAATATGCCCCTCACGGAATACCTGGGGGTGTCTTCTTTCCGAAATGGGGTCACATGTGGGGTATTTATACTGCCCTGGCATTCTAGGGGTCCTAAAGCGTGAGAAGAAGTCTGGAATATAAATGTCTAAAAAAATTTACGCATTTGGATTCCGTGAGGGGTATGGTGAGTTCATGTGAGATTTTATTTTTTGTCACAAGTTAGTGGAATATGTGACTTTGTAAGAAAAAAAAAAAAATTCCGCTAACTTGGGCCAAAAAAAAGACTGAATGCAGCCTTACAGAGGGGGGGGGGGGGGGATCAATGACAGGGGGGTGATCAATGACAGGGGGGGTGATCAATGACAGGGGGGTGATCAGGGAGTCTATATGGGGTGATCACCCAACTGTCATTGATCACCCCCCTGTAAGGCTGCATTCAGACGTCCGTATGATTTTTACGGATCCGATCAGTCTATCAGTGGATCCGTAAAAATCATGCGGACATCTGAATAGAGCTTTACAGGGGGGTGATCAATGACAGAGGGGTAATCAATGACAGGGGGGTGATCAGGGAGTCTATATGGGGTGATCACCACAGTCATTGATCACTCCCCTGTAAGGCTGCATTCAGACGTCCGTATGATTTTTACGGATCCGATCAGTCTATCAGTGGATCCGTAAAAATCATGCGGACATCTGAATGGAGCTTTACAGGGGGGTGATCAATGACAGAGGGGTAATCAATGACAGGGGGGTGATCAGGGAGTCTATATGGGGTGATCACCACAGTCATTGATCACTCCCCTGTAAGGCTGCATTCAGACGTCCGTATGATTTTTACGGATCCGATCAGTCTATCAGTGGATCCGTAAAAATCATGCGGACATCTGAATGGAGCTTTACAGGGGGGTGATCAATGACAGAGGGGTAATCAATGACAGGGGGGTGATCAGGGAGTCTATATGGGGTGATCACCACAGTCATTGATCACTCCCCTGTAAGGCTGCATTCAGACGTCCGTATGATTTTTACGGATCCGATCAGTCTATCAGTGGATCCGTAAAAATCATGCGGACATCTGAATGGAGCTTTACAGGGGGGTGATCAATGACAGGGGGGTAATCAATGACAGGGGGGTGATCAGGGAGTCTATATGGGGTGATCACCACAGTCATTGATCACTCCCCTGTAAGGCTCCATTCAGACGTCCGTATGATTTTTACGGATCCGATCAGTCTATCAGTGGATCCGTAAAAATCATGCGGACATCTGAATGGAGCTTTACAGGGGGGTGATCAATGACAGAGGGGTAATCAATGACAGGGGGGTGATCAGGGAGTCTATATGGGGTGATAACCACAGTCATTGATCACTCCCCTGTAAGGCTGCATTCAGACGTCCGTATGATTTTTACGGATCCGATCAGTCTATCAGTGGATCCGTAAAAATCATGCGGACATCTGAATGGAGCTTTACAGGGGGGTGATCAATGACAGGGGGGTAATCAATGACAGGGGGGTGATCAGGGAGTCTATATGGGGTGATCAGGGGTGATCAAGGGCTAATAAGGGGTTAATAAGTGACGGGGGGGGGGGGGGTGTAGTGTAGTGGTGCTTGGTGCAACATATTACTGAGCTGCCTGTGTCCTCTGGTGGTCGATCCAAACAAAGGGGACCACCAGAGGACCAGGTAGCAGGTATATTAGACGCTGTTATCTAAACAGCGTCTAATATACCTGTTAGGGGTTAAAAAAATCACATCTCCAGCCTGCCAGCGAACGATCGCCGCTGGCAGGCTGGAGATCCACTCGCTTACCTTCCGATCCTGTGAACGCGCGCGCCTGTGTGCGCGCGTTCACAGGAAATCTCGCGTCTCGCGAGAGGACGCACCGGCGCGTCCACCCAGAACAACAGGACCGCCGCAAAGACGCAATCCTGCGTACGGCGGTCCTGAGGTGGTTAAACCTATACCTGTCACACAGCGCAAAAAAAAAACAGGCCTCACATTTCTATTCAACCAAATCTGTACTGTTTTAGCTGGTCAAGTTATTTGTAGTGACCATAAAAGCACATTTTTTGTTCTGGGTTGAAAAACTATTCCCAAATTTGCCATTCTCAAAATTGTGGTGAACGGGAACAATGAGGAAAACATCTAATAAGGGACGCGGACGTGGACATGGTCGTGGTGGTGTTAGTGGACCCTCTGGTGCTGGGAGAGGACGTGGCCGTTCTGCCACAGCCACACGTCCTAGTGAACCAACTACCTCAGGTCCCAGTAGCCAGCAGAATTTACAGCGATATTTGGTGGGGCCCAATGCCGTTCTAAGGATGGTAAGGCCTGTGCAGGTACAGGCTGTGGCGAAACCAACCTCGCCACGGGGTTTTGGAGAGGCCTGGCTGCTGGCCTCTTGCCCCAGGATTATGGGCCATATACTAACTTTTAAACCCCTGAACCCATTCAAGTGAATTTTGGATAGGTTTGTCCCCAAGTTATACTGTTTAAATTGATGTAAGATATATGTATGGCCAATGTAAACTCACAAAGTTGTAACAATTTATAATAAGTGTAACTTGTCAGCTTGGGAGGAAATGCTGGGTGTGTTTCTATTGTGCCATTGTCCCATTGTGTGTTTAAAGGATGATGTCTGTCCTATTGTCTGCACATGTCTATTAGTGACTTCTCTTTGTCTTGAGAGATAATTGGATTGCTCCTCAGGTTGTCTCCGGGACAGAGAGGAGGGAACCATGATGCATTGTGGGGATATGTTGTATCTGTCCTATGTCACAGTCTTCATTCTGGTCCTCTGGGGGCGTGAACGATTGGTTGCTGTAGTTACATTGGTGGCAAGCAGCGGGATCGTTCCTACAGCCAGAAGGACAGCTACAGGAGACCACTGCTTGACCCTCAACACGGAGCCTTGTCTCGTTATTGGGGGGATCCACTGTATGCTGTTACAGACTGATTGCCAGGAGTGTAAGCTGATTCCTGTTCGTCTGCTAGCAGCTATTCGTGAGGTTCCAGTTTGGAGTGCTATTTTGTATCCAGTTCGGGACATTGGTGTTCTGCAGTAGCTGTGCCTGTCTCTCAAAAAGGGGCTTATTGCCTAAACAAATTTTAACCCCTTGTCTGCTGAAACGGTCCGTTACATTGGTGGCAAGCAGCGGGATCGTTCCCACAGCCCAGATGGACAGCTACAAAGAAACATCATTCCCTGGAATTACAATTTGAGGGCAACGCATGTCCCAGTACAGCGACCCTGACAGCACCAGAATGGAAACAGCAGTGGAGTACGATGAGGGTGTCATGGATGACCGAGATGCAGTCCGCAAAGGCATCTGGTACCAGGTACTGGGTATTGTGGAGTATATGCAGGACGAGAGACTCCCCACGGAAGACCAGCGGTTGCAGAAGCGAGTAGCCCTGAGGATGCCCTTCCTGGGAGAGCAGCCCCGGGAGGAATGGGTAAGGGAATTGGAACTCCTAGCATGGCGGGAGCTGTGGCTGGAAGATGCCTACCAGGCGCTCTGGTGGTATGGGGCACAGTACCTACCCAGGACAGCTGAGCATGACAAGCCGGAGGAAGAGGAGTTTGATGGTCCTGGCTTGTTATGGGAGACTTTTTCAGAGCTGGAGTTTGGGAGCCCTACACAAGCCCGGTTCCATGATCTCTTGGAATGGAGGGAGAGCAGGTATGACTGGGACGACACTCATGAGATTGAACAGGACCTGGTCCACCTGGTGACCCGGGAGATGGAGCTGGAACAGGGCTACCAGCAGCTGTTCCACGCCAGTGAGAAGGCTCAGCAGGACAGTAAGGTGACAAACCCAGTCTCCATTCCCCAGCGGCAGTGTGAAGAGCAGGGAGAGGAGAGCAGCGTCCTCCCTCCCCAGCGGCAGGCTGAGTTACAGGGGGCAGAGGTAGTTGTTCCTGCCCCCCAGCAGCAGAGTGATATGCCGGGAAGGCAGTGTGAAATGCAGGGAGAGGAGAGCAGCGTCCTCCCTCCCAGCGGCAGGCTGAGTTACAGGGGGCAGAGGTAGTTGTTCCTGCCCCCCAGCAGCAGAGTGATATGCCGGGAAGGCAGTGTGAAATGCAGGGAGAGGAGTGCAGCGTCCTCCCTCCTCAGCGGCAGGCTGAGTTACAGGGGGCAGAGGTAGTTGTTCCTGCCCCCCAGCAGCAGCATGATTTTTTGGGAATTGGGAGCCCAGTCTCCATTCCCCAGCGGCAGGCGGAGTTACAGGGGGCAGAGACAGTCGGTCCTGTCCCCCAGCGGCAGAGTGTCCAGCAGGGAATAGAGAGCCCAGTCTCCTTTCCCCAGCAGCAGGACACTGTATTGGGAGTGGAGACGGTCGGTCGCCCTCCCCAGCGGCTGGAAGTATGTATGGGAGAGGAGCTCGTTACCCCCTCTCCCCAGCGGCAGCTTAACGCACCAGGGGGAGACAGTAAGCCCCACAACAGTGCAGATGGGACCGTGGTCTCTGCACTTACAGCACAGGGGGTAGAGACAGTCGGTCTCCCCCTCCAACAACCAGGCTCCAACCAGGCTTCTTCCATGGTAACGCTGGCACCAGGGCAGAGTACCGCTGATCCCTGCCCACAAAGCAACCTCCCCTCCAAGCCAGGGAGCAACACAGAGACCGGGAGTACCAGCTTTCAACATTACCTTGGTGGACTCACTGGACAGAGACAGGCTACTAAATTCAACAGGTCCAGTATTTGGTTGTGGGTGGGCACCCAGACTAACTCAGGTACCGACCGGGGTGAGGTCAGGTATCTGGTTAGTCTTCCCTGGGGGGGGGGGGGGATTTGTGGCGAAACCAACCTCGCCACGGGGTTTTGGAGAGGCCTGGCTGCTGGCCTCTTGCCCCAGAATTATGGGCCATATACTAACTTTTAAACCCCTGAACCTATTCAAGTGAATTTTGGATAGGTTTGTCCCCAAGTTATACTGTTTAAATTGATGTAAGATATATGTATGGCCAATGTAAACTCACAAAGTTGTAACAATTTATAATAACTGTAACTTGTCAGCTTGGGAGGAAATGCTGGGTGTGTTTCTATTGTGCCATTGTCCCATTGTGTGTTTAAAGGGTGATGTCTGTCCTATTGTCTGCACATGTGTATTAGTGACTTCTCTTTGTCTTGAGAGATAATTGGATTGCTCCTCAGGTTGTCTCCGGGACAGAGAGGAGGGAACCATGATGCATTGTGGGGATATGTTGTATCTGTCCTATGTCACAGTCTTCATTCTGGTCCTCTGGGGGCGTGAACGATTGGTTGCTGTAGTTACATTGGTGGCAAGCAGCGGGATCGTTCCTACAGCCAGAAGGACAGCTACAGGAGACCACTGCTTGACCCTCAACACGGAGCCTTGTCTCGTTATTGGGGGGATCCACTGTATGCTGTTACAGACTGATTGCCAGGAGTGTAAGCTGATTCCTGTTCGTCTGCTAGCAGCTATTCGTGAGGTTCCAGTTTGGAGTGCTATTTTGTATCCAGTTCGGGACATTGGTGTTCTGCAGTAGCTGTGCCTGTTTCTCTGAAAGGGGCTTATTGCCTAAACGGATTTTAACCCCTTGTCTGCTGAAACGGTCCGTTACACAGGCATTAGTCAATTGGGTGGCCGACAGTGGATCCAGCACGTTCACATTATCTCCCACCCAGTCTTCTGCAGAAAGCGCACAGATGGCACATGAAAACCAAGCCCATCGGTCTGTCACATCACCCCCATGCATATCAGGGAAACTGTCTGAGCCTCAAGTTATGCAGCAGTCTCTTATGCTGTTTGAAGACTCTGCTGCCAGGGTTTCCCAAGGGAATCCACCTAGCCCTTCCCCAGGGGTGGAAGAGATAGAATGCACTAACGCACAACCACTTATTTTTCCTGATGATGAGGACATGGGAATACCACCTCAGCACGTCTCTGATGATGACGAAACACAGGTGCCAACTGCTGCGTCTTTATGCAGTGTGCAGACTGAACAGGAGGTCAGGGATCAAGACTGGGTGGAAGACGATGCAGGGGACGATGAGGTCCTAGACCCCACATGCAATGAAGGTCGTGCCACTGACTTTCAGAGTTCGGAGGAAGAGGCAGTGGTGAGACCGAGCCAACAGCGTAGCAAAAGAGGGAGCAGTGGGCAAAATCAGAACACCCGCCGCCAAGAGACTCCGCCTGCTACTGACCGCCGCCATCTGGGACCGAGCACCCCAAAGGCAGCTTCAAGGAGTTCCCTGGCATGGCACTTCTTCAAACAATGTGCTGATGACAAGACCCGAGTGGTTTGCACGCTGTGCCATCAGAGCCTGAAGCGAGGCATTAACGTTCTGAACCTTAGCAGAACCTGCATGACCAGGCACCTGCATGCAAAGCATGAACTGCAGTGGAGTAAACACCTTAAAAACAAGGAAGTCACTCAGGCTCCCCCTGCTACCTCTTCTGCTGCTGCCGCCTCGGCCTCTTCTGCTGCTGCCGCCGCCTCGGCCTCTTCTGCTGCTGCTGCCGCCGCCTCGGCCTCTTCCTCCGCCTCTGGAGGAATGTTGGCACCTGCCGCCCAGAAAACATGGAATGTACCACCAACACCACCACCTGCGTCACCAAGCATCTCAACCATGTCACACGGCAGCGGTCAGCTCTCCATCTCACAAACATTTGAGAGAAAGCGTAAATTCCCACCTAGCCACCCTCGATCCCTGGCCCTGAATGCCAGCATTTCTAAACTACTGGCCTATGAAATGCTGTCATTTAGGCTGGTGGACACACACAGCTTCAAACAGCTCATGTCGCTTGCTGTTCCACAGTATGTTGTTCCCAGCCGGCACTACTTCTCCAAGACAGCCGTGCCTTCCTGCACAACCAAGTGTCCGATAAAATCAAGTGTGCACTGCGCAACGCCATCTGTGGCAAGGTCCACCTAACCACAGATACGTGGACCAGTAAGCACGGCCAGGGACGCTATATCTCCCTAACTGCACACTGGGTAAATGTAGTGGCGGCTGGGCCCCAGGCGGAGAGCTGTTTGGCGCACGTCCTTCCGCCGCCAAGGATCGCAGGGCAACATTCTTTGCCTCCTGTCTCCTCCTCCTCCTACTCAGCTTCCTCCTCCTCTTCTTCCACTTGCTCATCCAGTCAGCCACACACCTTCACCACCAACTTCAGCACAGCCCGGGGTAAACGTCAGCAGGCCGTTCTGAAACTCATATGTTTGGGGGACAGGCCCCACACCGCACAGGAGTTGTGGGGGGGTATAGAACAACAGACCGACGAGTGGTTGCTGCCGGTGAGCCTCAAGCCCGGCCTGGTGGTGTGCGATAATGGGCGAAATCTCGTTGCAGCTCTGGGACTAGCCGGGTTGACGCACATCCCTTGCCTGGCGCATGTGCTGAATTTGGTGGTGCAGAAGTTCATTCGCAACTACCCCGACATGTCAGAGCTGCTGCATAAAGTGCGGGCCGTCTGTTCGCGCTTCCGGCGTTCACACCCTGCCGCTGCTCGCCTGTCTGCGCTACAGCGTAACTTCGGCCTTCCCTCTCACCGCCTCATATGCGACGTGCCCACCAGGTGGAACTCCACCTTGCATATGCTGGACAGACTGTGCGAGCAGCAGCAGGCCATAGTGGAGTTTCAGCTGCAGCACGCACGGGTCAGTCGCACTGCGGATCAGCCCAACTTCACCACCAATGACTGGGCCTCCATGCGAGACCTGTGTGCCCTGTTGCGCTGTTTCGAGTACTCCACCAACATGGCCAGTGGCGATGACGCCGTTATCAGCGTTACAATACCACTTCGATGTCTCCTTGAGAAAACACTTAGGGCGATGATGGAAGAGGAGGTGGCCAAGGAGGAAGAGGAGGAAGAGGGGTCATTTTTAGCACTTTCAGGCCAGTCTCTTCGAAGTGACTCAGAGGGAGTTTTTTTGCAACACCAGAGGAGGAGGTGGAGGAGGATGAGGATGAAGCGTGTTCACAGCGGGGTGGCACCCAAAGCAGCTCAGGCTCATCACTGGTGCGTGGCTGGGGGGAAACACAGGACGATGACGATACGCCTCCCACAGAGGACAGCTTGTCCTTACCTCTGGGCAGCCTGGCACACATGAGCGACTACATGCTGCAGTGCCTGCGCAACGACAGCAGAGTTGCCCACATATTAACGTGTGCGGACTACTGGGTTGCCACCCTGCTGGATCCCCGGAACAAAGACAATGTGCCTACCTTACTTCCTACACTGGAGCGTGATAGGAAGATGCGCGAGTACAAGCGCACGTTGGAAGACGCGCTACTGAGAGCATTCCCAAATGTCACAGGGGAACCAGTGGAAGCCCAAGGCGAAGGCAGAGGAGGAGCAAGAGGTCGCCAACGCAGCTGTGTCACGGCCAGCTCCTCTGAGGGCAGGGTTAGCATGGCAGAGATGTGGAAAAGTTTTGTCACCACGCCACAGCTAACTGCACCACCACCTGATATGGAACATGTTAGCAGGAGGCAACATTTCACTAACATGGTGGAACAGTACCTGTGCACACCCCTCCACGTACTGACTGGTTCGGCCCCATTCAACTTCTGGGTCTCCAAATTGTCCACGTGGCCAGAGCTAGCCTTTTATGACTTGGAGGTGCTGGCCTGCCCGGCGGCCAGCGTTTTGTCTGAACGTGTATTCAGCACGGCAGGGGGCGTCATTACAGACAAACGCAGCCGCCTGTCTACAGCCAATGTGGACAAGCTGACGTTCATAAAAATGAACCAGGCATGGAGTCCACAGGATCTGTCTATCCCTTGTGCAGATTAGATATTAACTACCTCCCCTTAACAATATATTATTCTACTCCAGGGCACTTCCATATTCAATACTATTTTTATTTTCATTTTGCCATTATATTGCGGGGCAACCCAAAGTTGAATGAACCTCTCCTCTGTCTGGGTGCCGGGGCCTAAATGTGTGACAGTGGCCTGTTCCAGTGGTGGGTGACGTGAAGCCTGATTCTCTGCTATGACATAAAGACTGATTCTGCGCTGACATAAGGCCAGATTCTCTGTTGCGGGACCTCTCTCCTCTGCCTGGGTGCCTGGGCCTAAATATGTGACAGTGGCCTTTTCCAGTGGTGGGTGACGTGAAGCCTGATTCTCTGCTATGACATGAAGACTGATTCTGCGCTGACATAAGGCCAGATTCTCTGTTACGGGACCTCTCTCCTCTGCCTGGGTGCCTGGGCCTAAATATGTGACAGTGGCCTGTTCCAATGGTGGGTGACGTGAAGCCTGATTCTCTGCTATGACATGAAGACAGATTCTGTGCTGACATAATGCCAGATTCTCTGTTACGGGACCTCTCTCCTCTGCCTGGGTGCCGGGGCCTAAATGTGTGACAGTGGCCTGTTCCAGTGGTGGGTGACGTGAAGCCTGATTCTCTGCTATGACATGAAGACAGATTCTGTGCTGACATAAGGCCAGATTCTCTGTTACGGGACCTCTCTCCTCTGCCTGGGTGCCGGGGCCTAAATGTGTGACAGTGGCCTGTTCCAGTGGTGGGTGACGTGAAGCCTGATTCTCTGCTATGACATGAAGACAGATTCTGTGCTGACATAAGGCCAGATTCTCTGTTACGGGACCTCTCTCCTTTGCCTGGGTGCCTGGGCCTAAATATGTGACAGTGGCCTGTTCCAGTGGTGGGTGACGTGAAGCCTGATTCTCTGCTATGACATGAAGACTGATTCTGCGCTGACATAAGGCCAGATTCTCTGTTACGGGACCTCTCTCCTCTGCCTGGGTGCCGGGGCCTAAATGTGTGACATGGCCTGTTCCAGTGGTGGGTGACGTGAAGCCTGATTCTCTGCTATGACATGAAGACTGATTCTGCGCTGACATAAGGCCAGATTCTCTGTTACGGGACCTCTCTCCTCTGCCTGGGTGCCGGGGCCTAAATGTGTGACAGTGGCCTGTTCCAGTGGTGGGTGACGTAAAGCCTGATTCTCTGCTATGACATGAAGACAGATTCTGTGCTGACATAAGGCCAGATTCTCTGTTACGGGACCTCTCTCCTCTGCCTGGGTGCCTGGGCCTAAATATGTGACAGTGGCCTTTTCCAGTGGTGGTGACGTGAAGCCTGATTCTCTGCTATGACATGAAGACAGATTCTGTGCTGACATAAGGCCAGATTCTCTGTTACGGGACCTCTCTCCTCTGCCTGGGTGCCGGGGCCTAAATGTGTGACAGTGGCCTGTTCCAGCGGTGGGTGACGTGAAGCCTGATTCTCTGCTATGACATGAAGACAGATTCTGTGCTGACATAAGGCCAGATTCTCTGTTACGGGACCTCACTCCTCTGCCTGGGTGCCTGGACCTAAATATGTAACAGTGGCCTGTTCCAGTGGTGGGTGACGTGAAGCCTGATTCTCTGCTATGACATAAAGACTGATTCTGCGCTGACATAAGGCCAGATTCTCTGTTATGGGACCTCTCTCCTCTGCCTGGGTGCCTGGGCCTAAATGTGTGACAGTGGCCTGTTCCAGTGGTGGGTGACGTGAAGCCTGATTCTCTGTTATGACATGAAGACAGATTCTGTGCTGACATAAGGCCAGATTCTCTGTTACGGGACCTCTCTCCTATGCCTGGGTGCCTGGGCCTAAATATGTGACAGTGGCGTTTTCCAGTGGTGGGTGACGTGAAGCCTGATTCTCTGCTATGACTTGAAGACTGATTCTGCGCTGACATAAGGTCAGATTCTCTGTTACGGGACCTCTCTCCTCTGCCTGGGTCCCTGGGCCTAAATATGTGACAGTGGCCTGTTCCAGTGGTGGGTGACGTGAAGCCTGATTCTCTGCTATGACATGAAGACAGATTCTGTGCTGACATAAGGCCAGATTCTCTGTTACGGGACCTCTCTCCTCTGCCTGGGTGCCGGGGCCTAAATGTGTGACAGTGGCCTGTTCTAGTGGTGGGTGACGTGAAGCCTGATTCTCTGCTATGACATGAAGACAGATTCTGTGCTGACATAAGGCCAGATTCTCTGTTACGGAACCTCTCTCCTCTGCCTGGGTGCCGGGGCCTAAATGTGTGACAGTGGCCTGTTCCAGTGGTGGGTGACGTGAAGCCTGATTCTCTGCTATGACTTGAAGACTGATTCTGCGCTGACATGAAGCCAGATTCTCTGCTATGGCATGAAGAGACTGATTCTCTGCTGACATGAAGCCAGATTCTTTGCTATGGCTTGAAGAGACTGATTCTATGCTGACGTGAAGCCAGATTCTCTGCTATGGGACCTCTGTCCAATTGATTTTTATTTTTATTTTAATTAATTTCCCTATTCACATTTGTTTGCAGGGGATTTACCTACATGTTGCTGCCTTTTGCAGCCCTCTAGCTCTTTCCTGGGCTGTTTTACAGCCTTTTTAGTGCCCAAAAGTTCGGGTCCCCATTGACTTCAATGGGGTTCGGGTTCGGGACGAAGTTCGGTTCGGGTTCGGATCCCGAACCCGAACATTTCCGGGAAGTTCGGCCGAACTTCTCGAACCCGAACATCCAGGTGTTCGCTCAACTCTACTTGTAATATCTTATGGTTACTTGATCCACATACAGGGATATAGCTCTCGTATTGTGGATCTCATGGCACATGTCACTTCATGCACATGCACTTTGTTTACTTTTAACACGTGATGTATTTATCAGATGTATTTAATTTAATTATGATTGTAATCACATTGTGATTGGTTGGTCACTCTTGATATGTCTTTATATACCCTCACTTTCACTGTCTCTATGCTTGAGGAAGGCTCTTGCGAGCCGAAACGTCGCAAGTTTGAATAAAAGTCTTTTATTTCACTACAACTCAGGAGTGCAGTCCCACTTTTTTGCTTTATATTTTTTTTTATATATATGTATTTTATATTTTATCAAGTCTTTGCCATTGAAAGTCTATAATAAGTGTTATTAATAAATTCTTACTTGACATTGTATTAAGAATACCTTATATTTCTGATAAACTGTATCTGGACATTACCTGATGTTGTTATGATATTTATGGTTAGATATGAGGTTTTATGTATCATACAAAGGGAGCAACCCAATTTTCAGTTTTATGTGATGCTTTTGTAATTTTAGACATAATGAGGGCAAAACCGCACACATGCAGCACCAATAACACAGTATGCATGGGTGCGTTTTCTCTTTAGATGATACATAGATCCTCCAAGGATAAATGTATGCAACAATATATGTCTAGGAGACTGCTAATACATATAATTTGCCATGTGAAAATACTGATATATGTATCGATTTTAACATCATTATTTCTGGGCATCATATACTAATTAACAACAGACTTTCGTATCCTACACCAATCTGAATAATTATACACACCCTATAAACCATAACTGACGTTTTTTCAATTAACCATCCAGTCCATGAATTACGAAATAATGTGACCACTATAAAAGAGGAATGCCAAAGGGGGATGTCTACCACTGAGGAAGGGGTGAACGTGTATACCCCGAAATGCGTGTGGTGCCACATCCCCCACAATTTGTGACCAGATACATCAAAATCCATCGGCCGAAACCGACCCGAAATAAGTGGGATCCATTATCTTCGAAAGTGACCTACGTGTTTTTGACGGCCAACACAGAAAGGGACCGAGACAACACTGGCCCACGTGTTGAACAGCAGCCCGCCAGCATGGTCTTCATTAGAAGAAATTACTCCCGATACCGCAGTGCGACAACATTATTGGCACAACGCAGGGAGCAACAATATCCCAAGGTTCGATAAAGTCTTATTCGATGGAAGCCGGATTAAAGGTAACGCAATAATCACTTGCAAGCTGTAAAGTAGCGGGACACCGCTATTCATCCTGTTTGAGTGGGACGCCGCTCTGCTTAGGAGAGTTTTACACTAAATCTATTTTAATTAACATTCATAGGACGGATTGGTTCTGGTGGATTAAGTTAAGGAACTTCGAAATCTCAATAGTGGATATATCATTGACTTCCGATTTATTGAAGTTTGGCCCTTTCGATATATTTCACAATGTCTTACAAAATACATTTTGAAATATATTTATGGCCACAGTAATATATTACTAAATACATTTATAAATGCATGTGATATGTATATTCTATTATATATTCACAGCATATTTCACAATGCATGCCTAAATATATTTTTAAAATATGTTTCAGCATGCATTGGAACATGTATTGTAAAATATATCCACAAATATATTGCAATATATTTTTGAAATATATTGAAAACGGACAAAATTGTAGTATTTCAAATATATGTCAATATATTTGAACAAAATATATTAGGAATGTTTTTTTTTTACATATATTAAAAATATTTTTTTTTTCCATGTGGGCAAGCCCTCCTGAAGCCCCAAAGCCCACATGTCAGTACCCACATCGTTGAGATGTACCCAGTCATCCCTCAGGAACTGAGGTGAGGCAGCCTCCAATTCCCTATGGCGCAGCACTATTCCACCATGATGCCGCACAAAGCGCGCCACTACACCGACCGCGCAAAACGCCAAGCTCTCCGAGCAACCACCTCCGACCACACCACCAACAACCCAGGAAAATCACACCATAACCGCAACAAGTCCAGTTTAATATCCCGAATCACTAAATCAATACCGCCCACATGCAACACCAAAATATCCGGTGCCCTGTCAAAAGAAACCGAAGCATGAATTTCCTGAAGCACCCGTCCCCATAAGAGACCCCGCAAACCAATCCATCGCACTTGCAATTCATCTAAACCCAATTGAATTCCGTTCCTCCGTACGTCCGCACGCAAAGCTCCCAATGAATGTAAGAATGTACAAGAATCCACGCCAAGCACGGTGATGAACCTAAAACAAAACAATTAGGCCCCTTTCACACGGGCGAGTATTCCGCACGGATGCGATGCGGGAGGTGAACGCATTGCACCCGCACTGAATACCGACCAATTAATTTCTATGGGGCTGTTCACATGAACGGTGATTTTCACGCATCACTTGTGCGTTGCGTTAAAATCGCAGCATGCTCCTCTTTGTGCGTTTTTCGCGTAACGCAGGCCCCATAGAAATGAAGCAAGTGCGAATGCGGTGCGATTTTCACGCACGGTTGCTAGGAGACGATCGGGATGGAGACCCGATCATTATTATTTTCCCTTATAACATGGTTATAAGGGAAAATAATAGCATTCCGAATACAGAATGCATAGTAAAACATCGCTGGAGGGGTTAAAAAATTTTTATAAATAATTTAACTCACCTTGATCGCGTAGCCCGGCATCTCCTTCTGTCTTCATTTGATCTCTGTGCAGCAATAGGACCTGTGGTGATGTCACTTCGGTCATCACATGATCCATCACATGATCTTTTACCATGGTGATGGACCATGTGATGACCGGAATGACGTCACCACAGGTCCTGTTGCTCCAAAGAGATCAGATGAAGACAGAAGGAGATGCCGGGCTACGCGATCAAGTGGACTAAGGTGAGTTAAATTATTATTATTATTTTTTTAACCCCTCCAGCGATGTTTTACTATGCATTCTGTATTCGGAATGCTATTATTTTCCCTTATAACCATGTTATAAGGGAAAATAATACAATCTACAGAACACCGATCCCAAGCCCGAACTTGTTCACAGAAGTTCGGGTTTGGGTACCAAACACGCACGATTTTTCTCACGCGAGTGCAAAACGCATTACAATGTTTTGCACTCGTGCGGAAAAATTGCGGGTCTTCCCGTGACGCACCCGCACATTTTCCCGCAACGCCCGTCTGAAAGAGGCCTTAGACTTGCTGAACTGAATATCACCAACAACTGGAACAACACAATACCAATCACAACACAGAATTACAGCATAGAAACATAGAATGTGTCGGCAGATAAGAACCATTTGGCCCATCTAGTCTGCCCAATATACTGAATACTATGAATAGCCGCTGACCCTATCTTATATGAAGGATGGCCTTATGCCTATCCCATGCATGCTTAAACTCCTTCACTGTATTTGCAGCTACCACTTCTGCAGGAAGGGTATTCCATGCATCCACTACTCTCTCAGTAAAGTAATACTTCCTGATATTAGTTTTAAACCTTTGCCCCTCTAGGTTAAAACTATGTCCTCTAGTAGCAGTTTTTCTTCTTTTAAATATTCTCTCCTCTTTTACCTTGTTGATTCCCTTTATGTATTTAAAAGTTTCTATCCTCTCCCCTCTGTCTCGTTTTTCTTCCAATCTATACACGTTAAGGTCCTTTAATCTTTCCTGGTAATTTTTATCCTGCAATGTGAGGGCGAATATACAGGGAGTGCAGAATTATTAGGCAAGTTGTATTTTTGAGGATTAATTTTATTATTGAACAACAACCATGTTCTCAATGAACCCAAAAAACTCATTAATATCAAAGCTGAATATTTTTGGAAGTAGTTTTTAGTTTGTTTTTAGTTTTAGCTATTTTAGGGGGATATCTGTGTGTGCAGGTGACTATTACTGTGCATAATTATTAGGCAACTTAACAAAAAACAAATATATACCCATTTCAATTATTTATTTTTACCAGTGAAACCAATATAACATCTCAACATTCACAAATATACATTTCTGACATTGAAAAACAAAACAAAAACAAATCAGTGACCAATATAGCCACCTTTCTTTGCAAGGACACTCAAAAGCCTGCCATCCATGGATTCTGTCAGTGTTTTGATCTGTTCACCATCAACATTGCGTGCAGCAGCAACCACAGCCTCCCAGACACTGTTCAGAGAGGTGTACTGTTTTCCCTCCTTGTAAATCTCACATTTGATGATGGACCACAGGTTCTCAATGGGGTTCAGATCAGGTGAACAAGGAGGCCATGTCATTAGATTTTCTTCTTTTATACCCTTTCTTGCCAGCCACGCTGTGGAGTATTTGGACGCGTGTGATGGAGCATTGTCCTGCATGAAAATCATGTTTTTCTTGAAGGATGCAGACTTCTTCCTGTACCACTGCTTGAAGAAGGTGTCTTCCAGAAACTGGCAGTAGGACTGGGAGTTGAGCTTGACTCCATCCTCAACCCGAAAAGGCCCCACAAGCTCATCTTTGATGATACCAGCCCAAACCAGTACTCCACCTCCACCTTGCTGGCGTCTGAGTCGGACTGGAGCTCTCTGCCCTTTACCAATCCAGCCACGGGCCCATCCATCTGGCCCATCAAGACTCACTCTCATTTCATCAGTCCATAAAACCTTAGAAAAATCAGTCTTGAGATATTTCTTGGCCCAGTCTTGACGTTTCAGCTTGTGTGTCTTGTTCAGTGGTGGTCGTCTTTCAGCCTTTCTTACCTTGGCCATGTCTCTGAGTATTGCACACCTTGTGCTTTTGGGCACTCCAGTGATGTTGCAGCTCTGAAATATGGCCAAACTGGTGGCAAGTGGCATCTTGGCAGCTGCACGCTTGACTTTTCTCAGTTCATGGGCAGTTATTTTGCGCCTTGGTTTTTCCACACGCTTCTTGCGACCCTGTTGACTATTTTGAATAAAACGCTTGATTGTTCGATGATCACGCTTCAGAAGCTTTGCAATTTTAAGAGTGCTGCATCCCTCTGCAAGATATCTCACTATTTTTGACTTTTCTGAGCCTGTCAAGTCCTTCTTTTGACCCATTTTGCCAAAGGAAAGGAAGTTGCCTAATAATTATGCACACCTAATATAGGGTGTTGATGTCATTAGACCACACCCCTTCTCATTACAGAGATGCACATCACCTAATATGCTTAATTGGTAGTAGGCTTTCGAGCCTATACAGCTTGGAGTAAGACAACATGCATAAAGAGGATGATGTGGTCAAAATACTCATTTGTCTAATAATTCTGCACGCAGTGTACGAACGATAACACGCTGATTCCCAACTCCCTATCCGCTTGATAGCTTCCTCGGCCAAACCCCATCTAGCCGCCTCTGTCGCAGCGCCAATCCTGAAAGAATGAGACGCAAACTCCTGTGCCGGGTATACCGCGGCAGAGAGGCATTTTCTAAATACCGCCACGAATTGAAAACGGGACAAAGCCGATCCATCCCGATGCATCAATAACGAACCTAGAACATCAGGCCTAATCCTCAAAAATTCCTCCACACTCCTAATCGGACACAATACCGACCCACTCAAAGTGCGCAACACAATACTCACCCCCTTGCCCTCCTGGTCAGTCATAGACCTGCGCAACACACACCGCAACCCCACTTCACCAAAGGAAATGTCCTCACGTAACAAGCCATCCCCACCAAACCGACTACTAGCCACCAACTCCGAGACCCGAAAGGCACCAAAAAAGGCCAAAGAAAAAGCGTCTCTAAACAGACTCACCTCAAACGCTGACAAACACACCACACTAGCTTGCTCCCACAACTTCTGCAACACAGCAAACGAGACCGGCCGGCGAGAGTCCCATCTTACAACACTACGACGATAGCCTTTTAAGGCCTGGCGCACCAAAAAACTCCTAGACACATTGGGCCAATCCCGCAACCGCAACCAAAAAGGTACAGCTGCTACCCTTTTAGAGGCTACAGAAAAAGACACAGCCGAACTGAAAGACAACCCCACATAATACAATAACAATTAATGAAAATCCTCCCCCACCACGCAGCCCCCCACCTGATCAATTAACCGCTCCCACTGAGTCCACACAGATGCATAAGCCGCCAACGTACCCCTACTCACTGACCTCCCGATCAGATCTGAGAAGACCCCAAGGCCACGCTCCAGAGCCACTGAGGACAAGGCAGACCCTTCGCATCCGCGTCCGGCGCCAGCCTGCGAAAACGATCCCACTGAGAACGAGAAAGTGAGTCAGCAATAGAATAGGAGGGGAATTAGCAGACTGACTGTTAACTGCTTGCACCACCCACAAATGATCGCAACAAAAACGCACCCGTTTATTCGTAAGCAAGTCCCCCCACTATTCCGTTGCCAAAACAATTGGGAACAATTCCAACAAGGCTAAATTGCCCAAAAATCCTGCCACCCTCCACTCTTCAGGCCAGGGACCCGCACTCCACTGCCCCTGACAGAATGCGCCACAAGCACACGACCCCGAAGCATCGGTAAACAGTTCTAAGTCAACACTGGATACAGGCGCCTCCAGCCATACCGAACGACTATTAAATTCGGCCAAAAAAAACACTCCCAAACCCCTAAGTCTGCCCTTACTTCAGATGACAACCGCAAAAAATGAAAAGGTACCGTGACCCCAGCAGTAGCCATAGCCAAGCGTCTACAAAAAACCTGACCCATCGGCAAGATCCTACAAGCGAAATTCAATTTTCCTAAGACGGACTGGACCCGCCGAAGCTGCACTTTTCTAGCCTTACGCAGGAAAACCACCTCACTCAACAAATCCCCTACTTTATCATCCGGTAATCGACATTCCATTGCCACACTATCAATTACAATACCTAAAAACTTGACAGTCGTAGCAGGCCCTTCAGCTTTCTCGGGCGCCAACGGCACGCCGAACCTGGCCGCCACCCTTTCCATTGTCCGCCACCCTTTCTTTTGTTCGCAACAAAACCGAGCAAACCCGCGATCCAGCCGATCTCAAAAACTAAAAATCATCGAGATAATGCAACACTGAATTCCAGCCCGCTTCATGCTTCACAACCCACTCCAAAAAAGAACTAAATGTTTTAAATAATGAACACAAAATAGCGCATCCCATCGGTAAGCAACAATCAACATAATACTGACTCTCCCACTTAAAACCAAGTAAATTAAAACTCTCCGGATAAATGGGCAGTAAAAGGAACACTGCCTCAATATCCGTTTTTGCCAACAAGGCCCCCTGTCCAAAACGACGCACCAAACGAACCGCCTCATCAAAAGACGTGTATGACACTGAACATAACTCATCGCTGATACCATCATTAACCAAACCCCCCGCGGGAAAAGACAGGTGATGAATAAGCCTAAACTTGCCCGGCTCCTTCTTAGGAACCAACCCCAGCAGGGAAACCCTCAAATCTTGCAAAGGACATTCAACAAACGGGCCCGCTATCCTCCCCGCAGCAACCTCTTTCCCAATCTACTCCGCAACCACCTCCGGCAGTCGCAAGCCAGATTGTGAGCAGCGACCTCCACCTGAACTGACACACATGGGATCACAAAACCATCCCTAAAACCCCTCAACAACAACTCTGCAGCCTCCTTATTTGGGTATGTCTTTAGCCACGGTACCATCTCTTCCACCATCACGGGAGTCGCCCCCTTTGTGCACAGCCTCAAATCCTCTGCCTTTTCCCCGCTTAAAACACTGCAACCAGCTGTGAGACCCCCGCAACCTGAACATTCGTGCTTGAACCGGCAATCGGCGAGGTATTTACAGTAACCCTCATTATACTGCCAACAGCACCCCTTTCTATTCCCGCTATTGAACTCTGATGCCAAGGAACCACCGGCCCCAGACTGAAAGGGCTGGTTAACACCCTTTGGAGCAGACATCAGCCGCATCCATAGGCCGATGTCCTTGTGGTCCAACCTGATACTCGACCGTACCGCTATTCTCTGTCTAAACTGTTCGTCGTATCGGAGCCATGCCACCCCACCATATGTCCTATACGCCTCCCCAATCGCATCCATATAACAAAATAAGGCCGAACAATTCTTCGGCGCCTTCTCACCCACCAAACTTGCAAAAATCGCAAAAGCCTGAAGCCAGTTCATAAATGTCTGCGGAATCAACCTATAGCGCCGCTTCTCCTCCTTTTTGCTTTCATCCGGCTTCCCCCTATCCAAATTAAACTTTTCAAGCGGAAGCAACGAGAATATCTCAACATACTCGTCCCTCCAAATTTTTTCCCTAACCTCAGCCTTCAAATGCGCCCCCAGAGGCCCTTCAAAACAGACATAAACCTCCCCTTTCGCAGAGTCCGCCAGCCTGACGTCCTCCCCCGTCCTGACTCTGGTACCCCCACACGCCACTGCCTCACCCGCTAAAGCACCCGCCGTAACAGCCGGCGTGTCCTCAACGTGATCCGTACTAGCACATACTCCCGTGCCCACTACTGGCGCAGGCGCCCACACCGCCACCGGGGACACCCCAGTACTAGAACCCAAGCGTGCCAACAGTGATAGCATACCTGACAAAAACTCCCGCGCTAACCCCGCTCGTCCTGTAGATCCTCCTGTCAACGATCCGCTCTGTGCCGATGATGTGGAAGGACAGGCTCCCGCCGAGTCCTCAATGCCGCCGTCCGCCTCCCCTTCATCTTCACTAACTTTGCCTTCTTCCAAGGCCTGGTAGTACAGGGAACCCCGGCCAACATCATCCTGGCCTGGTTGCAAATCAGATGTGTCAGAGAAACTGGGCCCACCTCCAGATGGCCGCTAACATTGCGCACACCTGTCGTCTTCCAAACTTTGCGGAAACACCGGCTCCTCGGCCTGAAAACCGATAGCCATATCGTTCTGCCACTGCCGTCTCCCCCCCTGCTGTACTGTGGGCGGAGAAAAGCCTGCATCCACAGCCAGCACATGAACTGAAGATCCTTGGCCTGAAATACCGCCTCTCTCCACCGGTGTCGCTGTTCCCCGCTACGTACTCCCACGCCGAACAGATGAAGACTGCCGCCAGCCAGAGGATACAGGCTGGGACGCGATCCCCCACTGCAGCTGCACTCTCAAGAAGGCCCCCACGACCACTGATGAGGCTGCACGCTCCACTGCTCTCCCGGACCGAACCCTACCCGCAGACAGAACAGGTAAGGCCCGTCCGCCGGCTTGCTCCTCATCTGAAAAAGCTGGTAGGGGAACACCGCACCAGAACTCATCCCCTTTTGTTGTGCTGAGGACGAAGGACGCAGGATAGCGCGTCCTTCTCCCGCAGGTGCCCGGCGTTGCACAGGATTCCTCCAGCTGCGCCGGCTGGCATTAACCGGTTCAGCCCCAGGCGACGGCAGCGGAGGGTCCCGAACGGGGCTCCTTAAGCGCCTCTGCACGCGGGGGGTCGCCTCCAGGCTCAAACGCTCAGGTGGCACCGACCTCCTGGCCCTAGTTCTTGCGGCGTGGCTGGGTGCCCGGCCGGACCCTCTAAAGCCGCCCGCAGACTATTCTGCAGCAATTCAGAACCGTGACGTTCTTCTGCTGCCCTCACAACCATCAATAAATCGGCCAATGATGCCATGATGCGACTAACCTGAAAGTTCACTGAATAAAACTGTACGCCGGTGGGAGGTGTGCTTCCTCCCCCCAGGAATATATACAGCCCGCGAATACCCAGTCCCACCCCTATCCTACCAGATAACACATTAACCCCTTCCTGCCTTCCACTTCCCCCTAAGTCAGGTTACACTACGCTATGCTGCGCCCTGCTCCGTTGCTCTCATTATGCATCATCTTAAAGTAGGATTCCCGCCACCTCTTATTCATGACATAGGAGCGAGCCTTTGCCCAACCCTCCAGAATATTCTCCCTAATCTCAGTGTCCATCATTATTTCTTCCCATTTAGAGAAGATCTTTCGTGAAATTGCCAGACATGGCTCTAAAAAGACCCGAAAGTGATACTATTCTTGTGGTAGTGTTTATTATATCATCAAAGGTGTTCGTAAGAGCTTCTTTGGATAAGTCATGAACTCTATGCCTGCGGAATGCTAGCACTTGCATGATGTGGAAAAAATAGGAGTCTGGCAGTCGGTATCTTTCCTTTAGTTCCCGGGGAGACGACCTTCGTTTCTCCCCCACATGCATCAGATGTTCCTCCCTAACTATCTCTCTTGATCTCCAGTTTCCAGAAAACATACCATGCCTCCCCTGGGGAAACTCAGGATGTTCCCACAGCAGCATCTTTTTTTTATACTGAGTAGAAGAGCCCAAAGGCCTCCCTTTCTGCTTTCCATGAAACCACTGTCTCTAACTAGCACTGAGTTCTTTACTTCCGGAGGGAGGGCAGCCAAGTTGAAGTGTAGGCAAGACACCAGGCCCCAAGGAGCCACTAGATTTTGTTCCAGATCTCTGTTGGAGAAGTGGTCTGTCTCGTGTAGCCAATCCACAATATGTCTCATGAGGCAAGTGATATTGTATCCCCGTATGTTCGGGAACTTCACTCCCCCCTTGGGCTTCCATTACATGAGATTTTGTAGGGAGATCCGGGGGCTTTTGCCCAACCATATAAACTTAGTGAAGGCCGTGTTGAGGGTGTTTACATCTGAATGTTTTAACAAGATTGGGAGGGTTTGGAGAGGATATAGCAATTTGGAGAAACTCATAATTTTAATCAGGTGACATCTCCCCAAGAATGACAAGGGAAGCGTGTGCCATCTCTTTAGATCCGCCACTATGTTTCTATAAGTGGTGGGTAGTTCAAGTTGTATAATGAGCTAGGTAGTTTGCCTATCTTCAAACCAAAGTAGGTCGTTTGTTGTTTGACTGAAGTAAGGGCAAACCCATTAGTCTGCCACAGTTGAGGGTGATTTTTGGTCTGCAATTCAAGGATTTCACTTTTGGCAGAGTTAATGTTATAGACAGAGAGGGAACCAAAGCGGTGGAGCAAGTCCATCAGGGGGCGCATATGTTGTTGGAGATTGGACATAAATATCAGTAGGTCATCAGCATATAATGCCAGTTTGACCTCCTTCTTACCAACATTAATGCTTGAGTACAGATCTGAGTTTTCTAGGAGTCGGGACAAAGACTCAAACAGCAGCGGGGATAAGGGACAGCCTGCCGTGTACCTTTTTGAGGTGGGAGATAGAAAGCCCCCTGAGTGTACTCTGGCCATGGGGTTTGTATACCAAGAGGGTCTCCCTGCTACCCCACTAGGTAATAGTTGCATTTGCTATTCCTCGTGAGCCTAACAGTTAGTTATCTAAAAAAAAGAAACCTGAGAATCTAAAAGTCCTAAACTTGTATGACCCATCTGTCATCCCCCTCTAATGAGTATGGGGTCTAGGGTCACTTGGAACAAGGGTCAGGGTCGGAAAAGTCTGTCTGACGAGTCTGAGGTCAATCTTCTGGTGCTTCTGGAGCGCCCCATCGACCTTCTCACTTTGTTGGCTTCTGGTGATCTTTCTCTGGGAGCGCAAGGGGGACCTCGCCAGGGAGGGAGTTGTATTTGAGACAGTCATGGAAGGGACGGTGTTCAATGCTTCTTCTGCTGCCAGTCGAATGTGGAGACACCACTCTGTGCATGGTAGACCTTCAACATGGCCGGATAGAGGAGCTGGAAGTGCAGATGGAGCTGAAAGCTTTGCGATGTTTCGCTACTTATGACTAATATTCCTCGTATATCATGACAGTAGCCCCGGATCGATATCGGGCATTGGCATCTTTGGAAATTGCGCAGCAGTACCACCTTGTCATTAAAGTCCAACATACGCAATATTACTTGGCAGGGTCTCCCTCGGTAAGTAGAGGAGGAGGAAGCAGGGTTCGAGTTGCTTTGCACTGAGGGGTCCAGTCCTAACCTGTGTGTGCACTCTACCCAGCAGAAAAAGTGTAGGTCCACTGCCTCTAGCAGTTCCCGCTCACAAAGTTCCAGCAATTTAGAGGGCCTAATGGTTTCCGGTAAGCCCACCACCATTAGGTTATTTCGGTGGGACCTATTCTCTAGGTCCTTGACCTTGCTACATAGCTGCTCAGGAGCTCGTTGTTGGCTCTATATGGTGGCTATCATATCTGCTAAGGTGGAATGGAGGGATTGCACCTCCTGCTGCAGCTCCCCCACTTTGAGGCTAGTGTGGCCTACCTCCTCCTGCAGCGAGGCCAGGGAAGACTGCATAGTAGTCTCTAGAGTTCTCTGAATTTCTGGGGTAATGCGCAGCACCACTTCTATGGCAAGTCGCTTGTAGTCCAGTGGATCTGAACCCGCATTTTAGGGCATAAGTTCCTGGGAGCTGTCCTCGTAAAGTACAAGTGGTGAGCCCGGCACCATTTTGGTAAGCTAGGTAGGGGTGAACCGGAGTGCTGGGATCCAGTGGATTTGTGTCCACTCCTTAATAAGTACCGATCTATGTAGTGAGGGAGGACCGTGCAGGTGTCGTTTCCAGGTTTCTGAAGAGGAAATGCTGAGAAGACGCTCTGAAATGGCACTTGTGTGTAGCAGAGGAGATCTGTTCACTGCGTCCTCGGGTGGCCACGCCGGAACTGGAAGTCTACACGGTCTTGATGCTGTACAGCATCAGGACTGAGTGCGCCCACTATTACCTGACACTGCATGCTGGAGAAGAAAAGGGATTGCTGCATAGACCGCAGTGCCTGGAGAGTAGCGAAGGAGCAGGAAAGGTAAGTGAATTTGTTTATTTTATCTCTAATTTGAGGTCTGATACTGGGGTCTGGCATGGAAGTCTGATAAGGGTCTAAGAAAAGCAATGGAGCGGGGCGCAGCCGTAGCGAAATGCGTCTTGACTTAGGTGGAAGTAAGTGGCGGATAGGGTTAATTATGTTAAGAGGGGAGTGTTCCGGTAGGAGAAAGGAAGGGGTGGAGCGGGTTATGGGATGTGAGTTTAGAAGAAATTGGGGTGGGGCTTATTCAGTCAGGGATAGCGTGGGTAGAAGTTGGCACGGCATCATGTCCGCCCTTGAAGTGTTGTTAGAACAGGTTAGGGTAGCCGCGGCGGATCGGGGGTCGCAGTGGGTGCAAGAGACGCTTCAGGCGGTGTTGCAGGGGACCAGCCCGGCTGCGGTCCCTGCTGCTTCTGTAGTGCGGGCGCGGAGGTCGCTGCCTCCGGAGAGATTGAGCCCAGAGATTACCCCTCGGACCCAGCGGCGCCTAGGGAGCCCCGTTAGGCACGGCAGTGGGGTAGCAGAGCGAGCGCTGCTCGCGGCCGTGCGGGGAGGAATCCCGCTCGGCGGTCGTGTCATGCGGGAGAGGGAAGGGTTAACTCCCTTCCTGTCTCCCAGCCAGCGTCTGCAGTCAGGACAGGAGTGACGGCGGGCCCTGTGCTGAAGTGCCTCAGCAGGGGAAGAGCCTTTGACTCACCTCAGTCCCCGGTGGAGGAAGTGAGCCAGCAGCATGTTCGTGGCAGGAGAGTGCAGGCGGCCTTCAATGCGGTAGGCCAGTGCGGTAGTCGGCAGGAGCAGGAAAAACTGGGCCACTGAGGCCCCCTAGTGGGCGCCGGAGGCAACTGCAGCATCAGCAAGAGCAGGAAGATTTTGGTGCGCTGAGGCCCTCTAGTGGGCGCCGGAGGGAATTTCAGCGGGGGAGCAGTGAGTGGCAGGTGGCTCCGCCCCCAAAGAGGGCATCTGCGGAGGGTTCTGCATTTAGAGGACCTGTTCTGGGTGACGGCGCTGCGGCGGTTGGTGCGGTGCGGCCACCGTCCGGTGGGCCTGGACTCGGTGCGGATGACGTCGCGGCAAAGGATCCTCTAGTACCTGCTTCTGGTTTTCCTGCGGAGGGGTCAGAGGAAGAAGGGGAGCTTGCGCAAGAGTCCACAGTAGATGAAGACATCCAATTTGCGACCTGCGGGAACGCTGCTGAGTCGGTTGCGGCTGCAGTGGGTTCCGTGAGTGTCCGGGAGACGGAGTTCAGGCGTGCGGCTGCTGATGGGATTCATCCCCAGGGACGGCCAGGTGAGAGGACGCCACGGGCGGGTCAGTGTGGGGGGAGGGTGCTGCGGGGGGGATGTCTGTGAGTGACGGGGGTTCTCAGGTAGTGCAGGAGTTGTTATCTGGTTTGTCGGCGTTGTTAGCGAGGGTGGGTTCTGGGATCGGACAATCACCTGCGGCGGTGTGGTCGAAGGGGGTTCCGGCCTGCGTGGGCGCAGATGGTCCGGTCGCACAAGCTGTAGCGGGGAGTGGGTCTGGGGATTCTCTGGCTGTGGCGGTGCCTACGTTTGCGGTTTCTTCAGCGTCGGTCGCGGCGGCCGGTAGTGGAGGTAAGTCGGGTTCGGAGGACGTGGTACGGTTGGCAGACGCGGCTAGGGGGGAAGTGTATGTCTGTTTCGAGGGGCCTTTGGGGGCTCATCTGAAACCAGAGGTGAGGGAGAAGATTTATAGGGACGAATATGTTGAAATATTTTCACTTTTGCCCCTAGAGAAGTTTAATTTAGATAGGGTCAAGCCGGATGATTGCAAGAAGGAGGAGGAGGAGCGTCGTCGGTATCGACTGATACCACGTACGTTCATGAATTGGTTACAGGCATTTTCAATTTTGGCAAGCGTGGTAGGGGAAAAGGCGCCGGAGCATTGTTCCGCGCTCTTTGGATATATGGACTCTATTGGGGAGGCTTATAGGGTGTATGGTGGGGTGGCGTGGTTGCGTTACGATGAGCAGTTTCGTCAACGCAAGGCTATCCGCCCCAGTATTAGGTGGGATCACAAAGATATCAGCCTCTGGATGCGCCTCATGGCGGCCCAGAAGGTGGGTGGTTAGCCCTTTTGTGGCGCGTCAGGGGGTACGTCAGCGGCAGAGTCGCCCTCTGGCGGGAAGAAAGGGGTCTGCTGGCAGTTTAATGAGGGGTACTGTAAGTTCCTGTCCGACTGCTGTTTTAAGCATGAATGCTCTGGGTGTGGGGGTGCCCATAGTTTCTCCCGGTGTTTTAAGAAGGGGAAAGGGAGAGGACAGGATGTTGTGCAGAAGAGGTTCGACACAGGTGAAGGTGGACGCGATGCTTCCCTTCCTAAATGAGTACCCCGATAGGGCGGCGGCGGAGTTGTTGCGTCAGGTTTGTTGACGGTTTGCTCTTCGGTTTGGGGGGGCGGTGTGGTTCGGAACCTGGCGTCCGCGTTGGCGAGGCCTGGGGTTGTCAGGGATAAGATTAAGAAGGAGGTTAATGCAGGGCGGGTCGCAGGTCCGTTTGCTTTCCCGCCGTTGCCGGGGTTGCGCGTTTCACCATTGGGGTTGGTTCCTAAGAAGGAGCCGAACAAGTTTCGGCTTATTCATCATTTGTCGTACCCGGCTGGGAGTTCAGTGAATGATGTGATTGACCCGGAGTTATGTTCTGTGTCCTACACATCCTTTGATGCGGCGGTGGCGTGGGTGCGTCGTTTCGGTCAAGGGGCACTGTTGGCCAAGACGGATATAGAGGCGGCATTTCGTTTACTGCCTATACATCCGGAGAGCTTTCACTTGTTTGGTTTTGTTTGGGAGGGGCAGTTTTATGTTGATTGCTGTTTGCCGATGGGTTGCACGATTTCGTGTTCATTGTTTGAGAAGTTCAGTTCATTTTTGGAATGGGTAGTGAAGCAGGAGGCTGGTTGGAAGTCGGTACTGCACTATTTGGATGATTTTTTGTTTGTTGGGCCGGCGGGTTCCCGAGTTTGTTCCATTTTGTTACATACAATCGAGAGTGTTGCTGTAATGACCGGCGTCACGCAAAGGGAGGGAAACGGGAAGGCCCTGTCCAAGGGAGAGGGAAAGGTGGTGACCCCTGACTCACCTTGCGACTTGCACCTGACTGCCCTGACGTCCCTAGACGGGTTCCTCACCCGTACGCCGATCACGTGCCTAAACCCTGGCTTTCCCTAGGATGAGCCCTGAGTAGTGAACGGGGCGGTGGGATCACTAGTCCGCACCACTGACACTAAGAGGAAAACACCAAGGAGAGGACAGACAATACAGACAAACATATAATCCCAGGTGGGCGACAACAACAGACCACCAAGGCCCAACAGGGATCCGGAGAGTAATGTTCTGGAACAACAACCAGGGAACACAACTACACAGCTCCAGTGGGTCAGTATAGAAGTCCAGGCAGGAAGTTCTATATCTGGCAACCAGAGAAGTGGGAGATGGGAATATAAGGAGGTTGGGATTGCTGGACAAGAAACAGCTGAGGAGGAGAAGCTACGGATCCCTGAGTGAGCCAAAAGGGTTGCAAGGCAAACCCAGAAAGCTACCATTACGAAACAGCACTGTCTTTGTACATCGAGCACGCAGCCACTCGCTGCGACTTCCTGACCCCGGGTATAACGGAGTCAGGCGTGGCTCTTGACACCCTCGTGACAGTTGCTGGTGCGTTTGGGGTCCCTTTGGCTCCAGACAAGACGGAAGTCCAGCTACGTCAGTGAAGTTTTTGGGTATCGTCATTGATACGGAGCGCATGGAGTGTCGCTTGCCGGAGGATAAGTTGGCGGATTTGGTTACGGAAGTGTTCGGTTTGCGGGGACTTCGGAAAGTGCAGTTGCGCAAGGTCCAGTCAGTCTTGGGTAAGCTGAATTTTGCTTGTCGTATCCTGCCTATGGGCCGGGTTTTTTGCGTCGATTGGCAATGGCGACTGCCGGGGTGGTTGCTCAGAGTCATTTTGTGCGGTTGTCGGCAGAGGTTAGGGCAGATCTGGAGGTTTGGGAATTTTTTTTGTCTCTGTTTAATGAGGGATCTGTGTGGATGGACGATACGGTTTCTAATGTGGATATGGAGCTCTTTACGGACGCGTCAGGGGCGTGCGGTTACGGGGCTTTTTGGCAAGGTCAATGGAGTGCGGGGTCGTGGCCGGATGACTGGCGTAGGGCTGGTTTTCTGACTAATCTGGCCTTGTTGGAATTGTTTCCCATCGTGCTGGCGGTGGGATAATGGGGTGATTGTTTTCGGAACAAGAGGATTCGTTTTTGTTGTGACAACATGGGCGTGGTTCAGGCTATTAATGCCCAATCTGCTAGTTTGCCGCCGGTGATTCGCTTGTTGCGGCATTTGGTGTTGAGGGGTTTGGAGTTGAATGCATGTTTTGTGGCAGTTCATGTTCCGGGTGTTGAGAATTCGGTGGCTGATGCTCTTTCTCGTTTTCAGTGGGATCGTTTTCGTCGACTGGAGCCGAAGGCGGAGGAGCACGGCCGTCCTTGTCCTCAGTGGCTCTGGAGCGTGGCCTTGGGGTCTCGGTTGCGTTGTTTCAACGATCTGTGAGTACAGGTACGTGGTCGTCTTATGCTTCAGTTTGGTCCCAGTGGGAGCGGTTGATTGAACAGGTTGGGGGCTGTAGTACTGTTGAGGAGTTTCGGGTGCTTCTGATTTATATGGTAGGATTGGCGTTTAGTGCGGGTTCGTCTTATTCAGTGGTTTCGAAACGGTTGTCGGCGATATCCTTCTGGTTGCGCATGAGGGGCATGGCGGATGTGTCTAAATGTTTTATGGTGTGCCAGGCATTGAAGGGTTATCACAGACATGTGTTCACTAGGGATACGCGCCGCCCGGTTTCTTTTGAGATATTGAATTTGTTGTGGAGCCAGGTGAGGGTTACTTGTGTGTCAGGGTATGAGGTGTGTCTGTTTCGTGCGTTTTTTTTTTCACTGGCATTTTTCGGGGCTTTCCGAGTGTCTGAGTTGGTGGCAAGAAATAGAGGCGGAGATGGAGGTTTGAGGCGTGGGGATGTGGTGTGCTGCCTGGAAGGATTAGATTGTTTGGTGCGTAGATCTAAAACTGATCCGGAAGGGCGGGGGAGGCGTTTTGTGCTTCGCCCTTTGGGGGGTTCTGTGGTTTGCCCCATCAGGTGTTTGGAGGAGTTCTGGGGGGTTCGGCCTGATGTTGAAGGGGCATTGTTCGTGCACTTGTCCAGTTATCAGTTTGTGACAGTTTTTAGGAAGTGTTTGAGGGCGGCGGGTTTCCAAGCCACGGAGTTTGCATCGACATAAGGACTTGGAGGAGGCATCCCCTTTGTTTTTGAGATCTGATGGAGTGCATCTTAATGACATTGGGATTGACATGTGGATGCTAGGCCTGCGCGATAGTTTGGAGACTGGTTTGAAGGTGTGGAGGGACGAGCATAGGTGAGGTGACACCTATGTCGTCTGGTGGCAGTAAAGAAGGGGATCCTGGGAGGCAATATTTTGGTATAGGTGCATGGCTTTATCTTTACGGCGTGCATCTATGAGGTTTTGGTGGTAAATTAAAAACTGGGGACCCTGATGGGGTTAATAGCTTTGCAGGGATATAAATCGTGCATTTGGGGCCCTTGGGTCGGAGAGTGCGGCCGAGGGTAAAAAAAGTGATTTAAAAACGTGGACCGGATGCTCAGATTGCCTTCTAGGATCCCTCTGTGTCTTGGTTATAATATATGTTAAAAGTATTAAGTTTTAAAGTGGTTATAATATATGTTAAAAAGTATGGTATTTTATTTATTTATGGTTATTTAATAAATTGCCGCTACGGCCTTTACACCAAGTACGGTTGTTGTGTTTTATTGATCAGGATGGGGTAGGAGCCAGAATCTCTTCCATCCCATGAAGTCAGAAAAGCAATGGAGCGGGGCGCAGCCGTAGCGAAATGCGGCTTGACTTAGGTGGAAGTAAGTGGCGGATAGGGTTAATTATGTAATGAGGGGAGTGTTCCGGTAGGAGAAAGGAAGGGGTGGAGCGGGTTATGGGATGTGAGTTTAGAGGAAATTGGGGTGGGGCTTATTCAGTCAGGGATAGCGTGGGTAGAAGTTGCCCACCCGCCCTCCCTTATGTGTTGCTTATTTGTCGCTTATTTGTCGCAGAGGGCAGTAAAGAAGGGGATCCTGGGAGGCAATATTTTGGTATAGGTGCATGGCTTTATCTTTACGGTGTGCATCTATGAGGTTTTGGTGGTAAATGGAAAACTGGGGACCCTGATGGGGTTAATAGCCTTGCAGTTATATAAATCGTGCATTTGGGGCCCTTGGGTCGGAGAGTGCGGCCGAGGGTAAAAAAGGGATTTAAAAATGTGGACCGGATGCTCAGATTGCCTTCTAGGATCCCTCTGTGTCTTGGTTATAATATATGTTAAAAGTATTAAGTTTTAAAGTAGTTATAATATATGTTAAAAAGTATGGTATTTTATTTATTTATGGTTATTTAATAAATTGCCGCTACGGCCTTTACACCAAGTACGGTTGTTGTGTTTTATTGATCAGGATGGGGGTAAAAGGGTAGAGGGTAGGAGCCAGAATCTCTTCCATCCCATGAAGTCAAGAGTTTGCTGGGTGCCGATGGCAGGCAGAGGGAGTCCGCTCCCTCTGTCACTGCCTACATGTAGGAGGCGAGCACTCTTGCTATGGCATCAAATAAATGTATTTATTGGTTACAGATAAAATACAATATCTCATATAAATTCAATATAGCATAAAATACATTAACACATAAAAATCCTTACAATTCGTCGGCCGACCCTAAATAGCGGCAAGTATATAAAAAACCACAGTATGGGTGTGTAGCAATACCAGCAATGGTGGTAATAGGTAACAATAGCAGCAAACAGTAATCCTCCAACTGCCTTCAAGTGGTGATCTACAAACTAGTCACATATAATAGTGCACAGTGCAATCAATAGTAAAAAGTCCCTTTAAGATTGGTTTTATCAAATATCCAACAAATCTTGGTGTATAGGTGTGTGACCTCTTGGTCATTTGGTGAAAATAACACTTTAAAAATATAGTGCTTAAAAAAAATAGTGGTAGAATTGTGTGCAATAGGACACCTGGTAGTTAGCTGCACATTGATAAATGCTGTAATAATTTTGTTTGCTTCAGTGTCTATTGGAATAAACCGCTTATGGAAAATCGTCCTGATCAATGTCAAATCCAAATGATCGATCTTACAGTGTGTCCAGTGTAATTGACATTCGAATTTGTCACTGGTAGAATATACAAATGGTCTATGACCTCGTGTTTGATGATGCACTTACATGAAAGATTTATGTCATCGGCATTGCATTTTCCTTTAGGTGTTTCAAGTAGTCTCAGATGATTAGAAAAGATCGCTCTTACCTCCTGTCGATCTTTATTCGGAAATACTTTCCTTATAGTAGTCCAGGTGGTGATCTGGAGACGCCACAACGCCACCCCGCCTCACTCCTCGTGTGCTCTGATGATCGCACAAGGTATTGCGATATGATGAGACTTTTGTTCAGTAAGTGCAATAACTTTAGCAGTAAGTCGATTCAATTTTCGAATGGATCCTATATTCGGATCATACAAATTTTCGGGTTTGCATGGCCATGCATATAAAATTCATTCCAGCAGAGGCATTTTGGGATGATTCCACATCCCTTCCTCAGTGGTCAT
Organism: Bufo bufo; assembly: GCF_905171765.1. NCBI lineage: Eukaryota > Metazoa > Chordata > Amphibia > Anura > Bufonidae > Bufo > Bufo bufo. Next base: position 69,647,327 of record NC_053396.1, read on the forward strand.
ATCCGGCACTCCTAACCTCCTCCTTTTTAAGTATTTCGATGTCCTCTATAATCTATGGTGGTACGATCCAGAATTGGATTTTGATTTTCAACTTTCGCTTTAATGCGATTTTGATGCGATTCTATTGCGTTATTTTTCTATAGATGCTTTTTTTGTCTAATCGATCCTTCACACTGCGGTATGTAGCTGTATGTCATAAAAACTTGATCCGATCTTTTAAATATCATAAAATTCACATTCAGTCTCCTCAATATATGTGGATACCTATTGTGGAGTTCGCTGGGATAGGAGGAGGTCCCGAACCAGAGAGCGAGTCACAGTGCCGATAGACGGCCAGACATGCGACTCGCCATCGGGGACGGGACCTAAACCTTACAAAAATCCAAACAACTCCATGTCGGAGTTCAATCCAAATGGTAGTAGGGATCCAAATTCATATATCTGTCTGGACTCCGCTCTAGATATTTTCTGGATGTAGTCACCTCCTCTCCAATGTTGATTCACCTTTTCTAGCCCCATAAATTTTATACTCCATGGATTACTATTGTGTACTTCTTTATAGTGTTTCGATAATGCATGCTTGTCATAACCTTTTTTAATGTTAGAAATATGTTTGTTAATTCTTGTTTTGAGGGTTCGTTTAGTCCGGCCTATATATTGGCGATTGCATGGGCATTGAATTAGATATATAACTACCGATGAATTGCAGGAGATACAATCGAAGAATAAGACAAAACTGTACAGAGGATGGTAAATTTGAGGAGGAGGCAATCAAGATGAAATCCCATTTTGTTGAAAAAGACTACCCTATAGGGCCGATAGATGAGGCCCTAGTCGCAGTGAGAAATCTGGATAGGGAAGCATTGTTTAATGAGAGACAACAAGTGAGAGCAGATAATGAATTATTGGACATGAGACTCATACTCCCCTTCAATGCTAACTATAAGAAAATGCAGAGAATGATTAGGTCTCATTGGTCACATCTATTGAGTGACAAGACAATAGATCACCTCCTACCACATGCACCGAAGATTTCTTTCACAAAAGCCCCTAATCTGGGCTTAAAGATAGCACCATCTGTTCCAAACAAGATTAAAAAAGACAGCACTTTAAGCACTTTCATGAAGATGAAAGGATTTTATAAATGTGGAAGATGCATAGGATGCAAATTGAATAACCTACCACGGAAAACTTTGGAGGTCCATTCAACCCAAAATACATACATATGGGAAATTAAAGATTGTATCTCCTGCAATTCATTGGGAGTTATATATCTAATGCAATGCCCATGCAATCGCCAATATATAGGCCGGCCTAACGAACCCTCAAAACGAGAATGAATGAACATATTTCTAACATTAAAAAAGGTTATGACAAACATGCATTATCGAAACACTATAAAGAAGTACACAATAGTAATCCATGGGGTATAAAATTTATGGGGCTTGAAAAGGTGAATCAACATTGGAGAGGAGGTGACTACATCCAGAAAATGTCTAGAGCGGAGTCCAGACAGATATATGAATTTGGATCCCTACTACCATTTGGATTGAATTCCGACATGGAGTTGTTTGGATTTTTGTAAGGTTTAGGTCCCGTCCCCGATGGCGAGTCGCATGTCTGGCCGTCTATCGGCACTGTGACTCGCTCTCTGGTTTGGGACCTCCTCCTATCCCGGCGAACTCCACAATCCAATAGGTATCCATATATATCGAGGAGACTGAATGCGAATGTAAATGATTTTATACTGTTCAAGACCCACATGTATCTTAAATTTATTCTATAAATTTTTAAGATACATTTATAATATATCGATTTTATGACATTTAAAAGATCGGATCAAGTTTTTATGACATACAACTACATACCGCAGTGTGAAGGATTGATTAGTCGAAAAAACGCATCTATAGAAAAAAACGCAATAGAATCGCATCAAAATCGCATTAAAGCAAAAGTTGAAAATCAAAATCCAATTCTGGATCGTACCACCATAGCTTATAGAGGACATCGAAATACTTAAAAAGGAGGAGGGTAGGAGTGCCGGATATGACCACTGAGGAAGGGGTGTGGAGTCATCCCGAATCGCGTCTAGTATATTGAACACTTCGACAAATGCCTCCGCTGGAATGAATTTTATATGCATGGCCATGCAAACCCGAAAATTCGTATGATCCGAATATAGGATCCATTCAAAAATTGAATCGACTTACTGCTAAAGTTATTGCACTTACTGAACAAAAGTCTCATCATATCGCAATACCTTGTGCGATCATCAGAGCACACGAGGAGTGAGGCGGGGTGGCGTTGTGGCGTCTCCAGCTCACCACCTGGACTACTATAAGGAAAGTATTTCCGAATAAAGATCGACAGGAGGTAAGAGCGATCTTTTCTAATCATCTGAGACTACTTGAAACACCTAAAGGAAAATGCAATGCCGATGACATAAATCTTTCATGTAAGTGCGTCATCAAACACGAGGTTATAGACCATTTGTATATTCTACCAGTGACAAATTTGAATGTCAATTACACTGGACACACTGTAAGATCGATCATTTGGATTTGACATTGATCAGGACGATTTTCCATAAGCAGTTTATTCCAATAGACACTGAAGCAAACAAAATTATTCCAGCATTTATCAATGTGCAGCTAACTACCAGGTGTCCTATTGCACACAATTCTACCACAATTTTTTTGAAGCACTATATTTTTTAAGTGTTATTTTCACCAAATGAACAAGAGGTCACACACCTATACACCAAGCTTTGTTGGATATTTGCTAAAACCAATCTTAGGCTCCATTCACAAGTCCGCAAAATGGGTCCGCATACTTTCCGCAATTTTGCGGAACGGGTGCGGACCCATTCATTCTCTATGGGGACGGATTGGATGCGGCCAGCACACAGTGTGCTGTCTGCAGCCGCAATTGCGGAGCGCGGCCCTGATTTTGGGTCTGCAGCTCCGCAAAAAGATAGAGCATGTCCTATTCTTGTCCGCAGCTTGCGGACAAGAATAGGCATTTCTACGGGGGTGACGGGCTGGTGTGTTGCGGACCCACAATTTGCGGGTCCGCAACACACCACGGACGTGTGAATGTAGCCTTAAAGGGACTTTTTACTATTGATTGCACTGTGCACTATTATATGTGACTAGTTTGTAGATCACCACTTGAAGGCACTTTGAGGATTACTGTTTGCTGCTATTGTTACCTACTACCACCATTGCTGGTATTGCTACACACCCATACTGTGGTTTTTTATATACTTGCCGCTATTTAGGGTCCGCCGACCAATTGTAAGGATTTTTATGTGTTAATGTATTTTATGCTATATTGAATTTATATGTGGGATTGAATTTTTATGAGATATTGGATTTTATCTGTAACCAATAAATACATTTATTTGATGCCATAGCAAGAGTGCTCGCTTACACTGTTCACCAATTACCTATTCCATTAATTAAGGCAGGGTGTCCTCAATTTGAACTAGTAGCACCTTTCCATCTGCAACCAGAATTGAGCCACCCCACTTCACTTACTATTACATGTTGGAGGCACCTGCCAGCCCGGGCTGTTAGATCAGGAGCGTGGCTCTCATGTGAGAGCTGAGCCCTGCTCTCTGCTGCATGGGGGAGGAGCGGCGGCCCAGCCTAAGGCCCCTTAGCGACCACTATAAAGGTAGAAAAATTTAAAAGCCTTACATTTTACTACATAGAAGTCAACTCACCATTGAAAGTGATATCTAATTGCTGTGATATGCCATCACTTTCTCGTTGGCAGTGTTTCACTGGATTGCATATAATTCTCAAAATTATGGGTCTACAGCACAATTTAAGAACTGAAGTCCCTTGACTGTTTTTACCACTACAGCGACTGCAGCATAGCTCTATTCATTGAGCAGTACATACTGTATTTATTTTATTGGTCACAAATCGCTATAAAGCAGATATACCCGCACGTCACAGTGGCTGAGGGAATGTATGGAGCAGACTGCTGCAGTGAGCCGGCTCCATACATGGTGGGTGTCGGCTGTATTATACATCAGACACCTGTCCGCAATGACGGGAAATGGGGATCCACCAAACCCTGCCATTTAACCCCTCAGATGCCACGATCAACACCGATCGGGTCATCTGTGATGTAAGGCAGAGGGATGCAGTGAAATCATAGGGCTCCAATCTGTTACCATGGCAGCCTGGACGCTTTTGAAGCTTCCCATGCCTGCCATGGTAACTTCCCTGTAGCGCTGTGCACGACGCAGAGATCAGCAAGGAGTGCGTCAAAATGCCAGTCACCCTAATAGATCTTTATTACGGGGAATAGGACAAGGGATCAAAAGATCCCATGTTCTAGCCCCCTAGAAGTGGGTTAAAAGTTGTCACTATAAATATATATATATACACTGCGTGCAGAATTATTAGGCAAATGAGTATTTTGACCACATCATCCTCTTTATGCATGTTGTCTTACTCCAAGCTGTATAGGCTCGAAAGCCTACTACCAATTTAGCATATTAGGTGATGTGCATCTCTGTAATGAGAAGGGGTGTGGTCTAATGACATCAACACCCTATATCAGGTGTGCATAATTATTAGGCAACTTCCTTTCCTTTGGCAAAATGGGTCAAAAGAAGGACTTGACAGGCTCAGAAAAGTCAGTGAGATATCTTGCAGAGGGATGCAGCACTCTTAAAATTGCAAAGCTTCTGAAGCGTGATCATCGAACAATCAAGCGTTTCATTCAAAATAGTCAACAGGGTCGCAAGAAGCGTGTGGAAAAACCAAGGCGCAAAATAACTGCCCATGAACTGAGAAAAGTCAAGCGTGCAGCTGCCAAGATGCCACTTGCCACCAGTTTGGCCATATTTCAGAGCTGCAACATCACTGGTGTGCCCAAAAGCACAAGGTGTGCAATACTCACAGACATGGCCAAGGTAAGAAAGGCTGAAAGACGACCACCACTGAACAAGACACACAAGCTGAAACGTCAAGACTGGGCCAAGAAATATCTCAAGACTGATTTTTCTAAGGTTTTATGGACTGATGAAATGAGAGTGAGTCTTGATGGGCCAGATGGATGGGCCCGTGGCTGGATTGGTAAAGGGCAGAGAGCTCCAGTCCGACTCAGACGCCAGCAAGGTGGAGGTGGAGTACTGGTTTGGGCTGGTATCATCAAAGATGAGCTTGTGGGGCCTTTTCGGGTTGAGGATGGAGTCAAGCTCAACTCCCAGTCCTACTGCCAGTTTCTGGAAGACACCTTCTTCAAGCAGTGGTACAGGAAGAAGTCTGCATCCTTCAAGAAAAACATGATTTTCATGCAGGACAATGCTCCATCACACGCGTCCAAGTACTCCACAGCGTGGCTGGCAAGAAAGGGTATAAAAGAAGAAAATCTAATGACATGGCCTCCTTGTTCACCTGATCTGAACCCCATTGAGAACCTGTGGTCCATCATCAAATGTGAGATTTACAAGGAGGGAAAACAGTACACCTCTCTGAACAGTGTCTGGGAGGCTGTGGTTGCTGCTGCACGCAATGTTGATGGTGAACAGATCAAAACACTGACAGAATCCATGGATGGCAGGCTTTTGAGTGTCCTTGCAAAGAAAGGTGGCTATATTGGTCACTGATTTGTTTTTGTTTCGTTTTTGAATGTCAGAAATGTATATTTGTGAATGTTGAGATGTTATATTGGTTTCACTGGTAAAAATAAATAATTGAAATGGGTACATATTTGTTTTTTGTTAAGTTGCCTAATAATTATGCACAGTAATAGTCACCTGCTGTTGTTGTTCAATAATAAAATAATAAAATTAATCCTCAAAAATACAACTTGCCTAATAATTCTGCACTCCCTGTATATATATATATATATATATATATATATATATATAAAAATATATTTATATATTGCAAAAGAAATCTATGGCACTCCTCTGTAGATGGTGAAGAAAAATAGTGTATTTATTCATACATGTCACAGCGACGTTTCAGTCCCCCCACAGAACCTTTCTCAAGCCAAGTGAATTACAAAGTGCAAGTGCATATATTTATATATCCCATAATTGATAAAGTAATGACCGATATCACAATAAAACAATCCATAATTTGAATACAATACCAACATGATTATAGTCCAATTGAATTCATATATGTGCATTCAAGTGTTTATGTATAGGGTTGAATGAACACAAACTGTAAAGTTCGGGTTCGTACCGAACTTTAGGATTTTTGGACCCCGGACCCGAACCCAAACATTTTAGTACAAGTTTGGCTTCGGTGTTCGGCGATTTATTGGCTTTTTTTTAACCTCTTCAGGACACAGGGCGTACCGGTATGAGTACGTCCTGTGTATTTCCGATCACCGCCGCCCGGTAGTAGGGGGGACCCGATGGCATGGAAGGCAGCGCGATGCCTAAGGAAGACATTGCGCTGCCTTCCGGTGACGAGCCTGTGAGATCCAGCCCCCTGGATCTCACAGGCCGGAAGCTGTATGAGTAATACATACAGTATTACTCATATAGCCAATGCATTCCAATACAGAAGTATTGGAATGCATTGTAAAAAATTAGACCCCCAAAAGTTCAAGTCCCAAAGTGGGACAAAAAAAAAGTTTAAAAAAGTTTAAAAAATAAAGTTTTTCCCCAAAAAATTTAAAGTTTCAAGTAAAAATAAACAAAAACGTCATTTTCCCCAAATAAAGTAAAAAAAATTGGTAAAAAATAGGGGGGGGGGGGAAGTATACATATTAGGTATCGCCGCGTCCGTATCGACCGGCTCTATAAACATATCACATGACCTAACCCCTCAGATGAACACCATAAAAAATAAAAAATAAAAACTGTGCTAAATAAATCATTTTTTTTGTCACCTTACATCATAAAAAGTACAACAGCAAGCGATAAAAAAGGTGTTTGCCCACCAAAATAGTACCAATATAACCGCAACCTCATCCCGCAAAAAATGAGCCCCTACCTGAGACAATCGCCCAAAAAATAAAAAAACTATGGCTCAGAATATGGAGACACTAAAACATATTTTTTTTGTTTTTAAAAAAGCTGTTATATTGTAAAACTTACATAAATAAATAAAAAGTATACATATTAGGTATCGCCGCGTCCGTATCGACCGGCTATATAAAAATATCACATGAACTAACCCCTCAGATGAACACCGCAAAAAATAAAAAATAAAAACTGTGCTAAATAAACAATTTTTTGTCACCTTACATCACAAAAAGTGTAATAGCAAGCGATCAAAATGTCATATGCACCCCAAAATAGTGCCAATCAAACCGTCATCTCATCCCGCAAAAAATGAGACCCTACCTAAGATAATCGTCCAAAAACTGAAAAAATTATGGCTCTCAGAATATGGAGACACTAAAGCATGATTTTCTTTTGTTTCAAAAATGATATTATTGTGTAAAACTTACATAAATAAAAAAAAAGTATACATATTAGGTATCACCACATCCATGACAACCTGGTCTATAAAAATATCACATGATTAGGGATGAGCGAACCCGAACTGTATAGTTCGGGTTCGTACCGAATTTTGGGGTATCCGTGACACGGACCCGAACCCGAACATTTTCATAAAAGTCCGGGTTCGAGTTCGGTGTTCGGCGCTTTCTTGGCGCTTTTTGAAAGGCTGTAAAGCAGCCAATCAACAAGCATCATACTACTTGCCCCAAGAGGCCATCACAGCCTTGCCTACTATTGGCATGGCTGTGATTGGCCAGTGCAGCATGTGACCCAGCCTCTATATAAGCTTGGGTCACGTAGCGCTGCACGTCACTCTGCTGATACAAATGTAGGGAGAGGTTGCCCGAGATTAGGCAGTGATTAACTCCTCCAAAAGACTTCATTCAGTGATCGATCTACAGCTGTGGATCATTGAACTGCTGCTATTCAATTGCTCAGTGTTTTTAGGCTGCCCAGAGCGTTTTTCAGTCACTTTTTTCTGGGGTGATCGGCGGCCATTTTGTGGCTTGTGGTGCGCCAGCACAAGCTGCCACCAAGTGTATTTAACCATCAATAGTGTGGTTATTTTTTGCTATATCCGACATCAGGGTCAAGCTGTCATCAAGTGCATTTAACCATCTATAGAGTGGTTATTTTTTGGCCATATACTACATCAGGGGCAAGCTGAGCCTGTCCCCCAAGTGCATTTAACCATCAATAGTGTGGTTATTTTTTGCTATATCCTACATCAGGGTCAAGCTTTCATCAAGTGCATTTAACCATCAATAGTGTGGTTATTTTTTGGCCATATACTACATCAGGGGCAAGTTGAGCCTGTCACCCAGCGCCTAAAAAATAGGCCTCACATTTATATTCATCCAAATCTGTCATTACTGTTTTAGCTGGTCAAGTTATTTTTAGTGTCCGTCAAAGCACAGTTTTTGTTCTGGGTTGAAAAACAATTCCCAATTTTAAAATTCTCAAAATTAGTGGTTTCTGCTGTATCAGGCCTACTTTAAATCTATCCCTAAAAGGGTAGATTAGATTCAAGGTGCTGATAGGGTCATTCTGAAAAACTTAACACACACGCTACAGTGCAGATCCAAGTCTAATTCTGTGATTAAACGTATAACTGTCACCCAGCGCCTAGAAAATAGGCCTCACATTTATATTCATCCAAATCTGTCATTACTGTTTTAGCTGGTCAAGTTATTTAGTGTCCGTCAAAGCACAGTTTTTGTTCTGGGTTGAAAAACAATTCCCAATTTTGCAATTCTCAAAATTAGTGGTTTCTGCTGTATCAGGCCTACTTTAACCACCTCAGCCCCCAGTGCTTAAACACCCTGAAAGACCAGGCCACTTTTTACACTTCTGACCTACACTACTTTCACCGTTTATTGCTCGGTCATGCAACTTACCACCCAAATGAATTTTACCTCCTTTTCTTCTCACTAATAGAGCTTTCATTTGGTGGTATTTCATTGCTGCTGACATTTTTACTTTTTTTGTTATTAATCGAAATTTAACGATTTTTTTGCAAAAAAATGACATTTTTCACTTTCAGTTGTAAAATTTTGCAAAAAAAACGAGATCCATATAGAAATTTTGCTCTAAATTTATAGTTCTACATGTCTTTGATAAAAAAAAAATGTTTGGGTAAAAAAAAAATGGTTTGGGTAAAAGTTATAGCGTTTACAAACTATGGTACAAAAATGTGAATTTCCGCTTTTTGAAGCAGCTCTGACTTTCTGAGCACCTGTCATGTTTCCTGAGGTTCTACAATGGCCAGACAGTACAAACACCCCACAAATGACCCCATTTCGGAAAGTACACACCCTAAGGTATTCGCTGATGGGCATAGTGAGTTCATAGAACTTTTTATTTTTTGTCACAAGTTAGCGGAAAATGATGATTTTTTTTTTTTTTTTTTCTTACAAAGTCTCATATTCCACTAACTTGTGACAAAAAATAAAAACTTCTATGAACTCACTAAGCCCATAACGAAATACCTTGGGGTCTCTTCTTTCCAAAATGGGGTCACTTGTGGGGTAGTTATACTGCCCTGGCATTCTAGGGGCCCAAATGTGTGGTAAGGAGTTTGAAATCAAATTCTGAAAAAAATGACCTGTCAAATCCGAAAGGTGCTCTTTGGAATATGGGCCCCTTTGCCCACCTAGGCTGCAAAAAAGTGTCACACATCTGGTATCTCCGTACTCAGGAGAAGGTGGGGAATGTGTTTTGGGGTGTCATTTTATATATACCCATGCTGGGTGAGAGAAATATCTTGGCAAAAGACAACTTTTCCCATTTTTTTATACAAAGTTGGCATTTGACCAAGATATTTATCTCACCCAGCATGGGTATATATAAAATGACACCCCAAAACACATTCCCCACCTTCTCCTGAGTACGGAGATACCAGATGTGTGACACTTTTTTGCAGCCTAGGTGGGCAAAGGGGCCCATATTCCAAAGAGCACCTTTCGGATTTGACAGGTCATTTTTTTCAGAATTTGATTTCAAACTCCTTACCACACATTTGGGCCCCTAGAATGACAGGGCAGTATAACTACCCCACAAGTGACCCCATTTTGGAAAGAAGACACCCCAAGGTATTCCGTGAGGGGCATGGCGAGTTCCTAGAATTTTTTATTTTTTGTCACAAGTTAGTGGAAAATTATGATTTATTTATTTATTTATTTTTTTCATACAAAGTCTCATATTCCACTAACTTGTGACAAAAAATAAAAACTTCCATGAACTCACTATGCCCATCAGCGAATACCTTGGGGTCTCTTCTTTCCAAAATGGGGTCACTTGTGGGGTAGTTATACTGCCCTGGCATTCTAGGGGCCCAAATGTGTGGTAAGGAGTTTGAAATCAAATTCTGAAAAAAATGACCTATGAAATCCAAAAGGTGCTCTTTGGAATGTGGGCCCCTTTGCCCACCTAGGCTGCAAAAAAGTGTCACACATCTGGTATCCCCGTACTCAGGAGAAGTTGAGGAATGTGTTTTGGGGTGTCTTTTTACATATACCCATGCTGGGTGAGATAAATATCTTGGTCAAATGCCAACTTTGTATAAAAAAATGGGAAAAGTTGTCTTTTGCCAAGATATTTCTCTCACCCAGCATGGGTATATGTAAAATGACACCCCAAAACACATTCCCCACCTTCTCCTGAGTACGGAGATACCAGATGTGTGACACTTTTTTGCAGCCTAGGTGGGCAAAGGGGCCCATATTCCAAAGAGCACCTTTCGGATTTGACAGGTCATTTTTTTCAGAATTTGATTTCAAACTCCTTACCACACATTTGGGCCCCTAGAATGCCAGGGCAGTATAACTACCCCACAAGTGACCCCATTTTGGAAAGAAGACACCCCAAGGTATTCGCTGATGGGCATAGTGAGTTCATGGAAATTTTTATTTTTTGTCACAAGTTAGTGGAATATGAGACTTTGTATGAAAAAAAAAAAAAAAAAAAATCATCATTTTCCACTAACTTGTGACAAAAAATAAAAAAATTCTAGGAACTTGCCATGCCCCTCACGGAATACCTTGGGGTGTCTTCTTTCCAAAATGGGGTCACTTGTGGGGTAGTTATACTGCCCTGGCATTCTAGGGGCCCAAATGTGTGGTAAGGAGTTTGAAATCAAATTCTGAAAAAAATGACCTGTCAAATCCGAAAGGTGCTCTTTGGAATATGGGCCCCTTTGCCCACCTAGGCTGCAAAAAAGTGTCACACATCTGGTATCTCCGTACTCAGGAGAAGGTGGGGAATGTGTTTTGGGGTGTCATTTTACATATACCCATGCTGGGTGAGAGAAATATCTTGGCAAAAGACAACTTTTCCCATTTTTTTATACAAAGTTGGCATTTGACCAAGATATTTATCTCACCCAGCATGGGTATATGTAAAAATACACCCCAAAACACATTCCTCAACTTCTCCTGAGTATGGGGATACCAGATGTGTGACACTTTTTTGCAGCCTAGGTGGGCAAAGGAGCCCACATTCCAAAGAGCACCTTTTGGATTTCATAGGTCATTTTTTACTGAATTTGATTTCAAACTCCTTACCACACATTTGGGCCCCTAGAATGCCAGGGCAGTATAACTACCCCACAAGTGACCCCATTTTGGAAAGAAGAGACCCCAAGGTATTCGCTGATAGGCATAGTGAGTTCATGGAAATTTTTATTTTTTGTCACAAGTTAGTGGAATATGAGACTTTGTATGAAAAAAAAAAAAAAAATCATCATTTTCCACTAACTTGTGACAAAAAATAAAAAATTCTAGGAACTTGCCATGCCCCTCACGGAATACCTTGGGGTGTCTTCTTTCCAAAATGGGGTCACTTGTGGGGTAGTTATACTGCCCTGGCATTTTCCAGGGGCCCTAATGTCTGGTAAGTAGGTAAATGACCTGTGAAATCCGAAAGGTGCTCTTTGGAATGTGGGCCCCTTTGCCCACCTAGGCTGCAAAAAAGTGTCACACATCTGGTATCTCCGTACTCAGGAGAAGGTGGGGAATGTGTTTTGGGGTGTCTTTTTACATATACCCATGCTGGGTGAGAGAAATATCTTGGCAAAAGACAACTTTTCCCATTTTTTTATACAAAGTTGGCATTTGACCAAGATATTTATCTCACCCAGCATGGGTATATGTAAAATGACACCCCAAAACATATTCCCCAACTTCTGCTGAATACGGAGATACCACATGTGTGACACTTTTTTGCAGCCTAGGTGGGCAAAGGTGCCCAAATTCCTTTTAGGAGGGCATTTTTAGACATTTGGATACCAGACTTCTTCTCACGCTTTGGGGCCCCTAAAATGCCAGGGCAGTATAAATACCCCACATGTGACCCCATTTTGGAAAGAAGACACCCCAAGGTATTCAATGAGGGGCATGGCGAGTTCATTGAAAAAAAAAAAATTTGGCACAAGTTAGCGGAAATTGATTTTTTTGATTTTGTTCTCACAAAGTCTCCCTTTCCGCTAACTTGGGACAAAAATTTCAATCTTTCATGGACTCAATATGCCCCTCAGCGAATACCTTGGGGTGTCTTCTTTCCAAAATGGTGTTATTTGTGGGGTGTTTGTACTGCCCTGGCATTTGAGGGTCTCCGCAATCATTACATGTATGCCCAGCATTAGGAGTTTCTGCTATTCTCCTTATATTGAGCATACGGGTAATGAGATTTTTTTTTTCCGTTCAGCCTCTGGGCTGAAAGAAAAAAATGAACGGCACAGATTTCTTCATTCGCATCGATCAATGTGGATGAAAAAATCTCTGCCAAAAAAAGAAAAAGGAGGGGAAAGGCGTCTGCCAGGACATAGGAGCTCCGCCCAACATCCATACCCACTTCAGCTCGTATGCCCTGGCAAACCAGATTTCTCCATTCACATCAATCGATGTGGATGAATAAATCATTGCCGGGATTTTTTTTTTTATATATATACAAAGTGTTTGCCAAAGTATATGAACACCGCCACCTCCTCAGCTCATATGCCTCGGCAAACGTATCTTTTACTGCAGAGGAGAAATCTCGTCTTGCAGCGCCGCATACACCGACTTGCGTGTAATCTGACAGCAGCGCAATGCTTCTGTCCGAATGCACATCAGTGCTGCAGCTAGTCGATCGGTTGGTCCACCTGAAAGGTAAAAAAAACAAAACAAAAAAGAAAAAACCAGGCCGCAAAGCAATAACTTTATTAACTGTTGAACAGAACATAGAAACTTTTTTTAAACTTTTTTAACTGAACATTTAACTTTTTTACTTACCGGTATTTTTTTTTTTGTTTAGTTTTTTTTACCTTTTATAGAACAAACCTCTCCTTCCCCATGGGACAATGTGCAAAGCGCAAATCGCCCAAAGATGTGGCGAAGTACATTATGCACTTTATCCCAGGTGAAAGGAGAGGTTTGCAGCAGCTGTGAGTGAATGGGCCCTAATAGCCCTGTGTGCCTGTCCTGGTGAGATGTGATCCCTATGCTAAGTGTACCTGTGTGTGGTACTTCCGGAAACACTCTCCATAGCATAGGGCAGGGTGGTCAGCACAGTCAGGACAGAAATAGCGGGTGTCACGCCTTATTCCACTCCTGCTACAGACACGACATCTTTTTCGGGGTGACGGTTGGGTTGAGGTACCAGGAACGACACTGGGGAAATGTCGCTCGTGTAGACGGCTAACTACACTGGTGGATGGGGCCACGGAACCTCCTGGGTAAAGGAGGTTCTCGATGATCTCTTCCTGGAATTTGAGGAAGGATCCTGTTCTCCCAGCCTTACTGTAGAGAACAAAACTATTGTAGAGCGCCAATTGAATTAAATATACAGACACCTTCTTATACCAGCGTCTGGTTCTGCGGGAAACTAAATACGGAGACAACATCTGGTCATTGAAGTCCACCCCTCCCATGAGCGCATTATAGTCGTGGACACAGAGGGGCTTTTCAATGACACGGGTTGCTCGCTCAATTTGGATTGTCGTGTCTGCGTGAATGGAGGAGAGCATGTAAACGTCACGCTTGTCTCTCCATTTCACCGCGAGCAGTTCTTCGTTACACAAGGCAGCCCTCTGCCCCCTTGCAAGACGGGTGGTTACAAGCCGTTGGGGGAAGCCCACGCGACTAGTTCGCATGGTGCCACAGGCGCAAATCCGTTCTAGAAACAAATGCCTAAAGAGGGCCACACTTGTGTAGAAATTGTCCACATAAAGATGGTACCCCTTGCCGAATAAGGGTGACACCAAGTCCCAGACTGTCTTCCCACTGCTCCCCAGGTAGTCAGGGCAACCGACCGGCTCCAGGGTCTGATCTTTTCCCTCATAGATCCGAAATTTGTGGGTATAGCCTGTGGCCCTTTCACAGAGCTTATACAATTTGACCCCATACCGGGCACGCTTGCTTGGGATGTATTGTTTGAAGCCAAGGCGCCCGGTAAAATGTATTAGGGACTCGTCTACGCAGATGTTTTGCTCAGGGGTATACAAATCTGCAAATTTCAGGTTGAAATGGTCTATGAGGGGCCGAATTTTGTGGAGCCGGTCAAAAGCAGGGTGGCCTCTGGGACGGGAGGTGGTATTGTCGCTAAAATGCAGAAAACGTAGGATGGTCTCAAATCGTGTCCTGGACATAGCAGCAGAGAACATGGGCATGTGATGAATTGGGTGCGTTGACCAATATGACCGCAATTCATGCTTTTTTGTCAGGCCCATGTTGAGGAGAAGGCCCAAAAAAATTTTAAGCTCGGAAACTTGGACTGGTTTCCACCGGAAAGGCTGGGCATAATAGCTTCCCGGGTTAGCGGTTATAAATTGTGTGGCATACTGGTTGGTCTCTGCCACGACTAAGTCCAAGAGCTCCGCAGTCAAGAACAGCTCAAAAAATCCCAGGGCCGAACCGATTTGAGCCGTCTCAACCCGAACTCCAGACTGGGCGGTAAAAGGGGGAACTACTGGTGCGGCTGAAGTTGGTGACTGCCAATCAGGATTTGCCAGCACCTCAGGGACTCTAGGGGCTCTACGGGTCCGTCTTTGCGGTGGCTGCGACGGGGTAACTATTGCACGTGCCACCGTACCAGCTTCAACTGCCCTTCTGGTGCTCGCTACTTCACCAGGTTGTACGGCAGTGCTGGTACTAGGTCCAGGAAGGGCTGCGCTGCTGGTGTATGCCTCACCACGTGATCCGGCAGCGACAGCCCCACTCTGCTGCTCTTGAAGCGGATCCTGCGTAACCTGTGGTCTAGCGACATGGGGCCGGGTACGCCTGGTGCTGCCAGGGACCTCCACCTCCTCGTCCGAACTTTGGGTCAGAGAGCCACTGCTTTCCACAGGTTCATATTCTGACCCGCTAGATTCGTCAGATGAGGGTTCCCACTCCTCATCCGACTGGGTCAGAATCCTGTAGGCCTCTTCAGAAGAATACCCCCTGTTTGACATTTTGGACTACTAAATTTAGGGGTATTCCCTGAGACTACCCAAGAAAAAAAGCAAACCTGTCTTACAAAGGGGAGGCTAGCGAAGTACCGGAGGCTGCTGCGGTTGATAAAAAATATCAAAACTGATTTTTTTATCGCCGCAGTGCGTGTAAAATGAATGTGCAGTGATCAAAAAATAATAATTTTTTGTCACTGCGGTGGGGCGGGCGTGGGTGAACGCACGTGTGGGCGACCGATCAGGCCTGATCGGGCAAACACTGCGTTTTGGGTGGAGGGCGAGCTAAGGTGACACTAATACTATTATAGATCTGACCGTGATCAGTTTTGATCACTTACAGATACTATAAAAGTACAAATGCTGATTAGCGATACGCTAAACAGCGAATAAAAGTGACTGCGGTGCGGTGGGGTGGGCGCTAACTGACGCTAACTACCTAACCAAGGGGCCTAAACTATCCCTAAAACCTAACAGCCAATACCAGTGAAAAAAAAAAAGTGACAGTTTACACTGATCACTTTTTTTCCTTTCACTAGTGATTGACAGGGGCGATCAAAGGGGTGATCAAAGGGTTAATTGGGGTGCAGGTGGGTGATCTGGGGCTAAGGTGTAGTGTTGGTGTACTCACAGTTCAGTCTGCTCCTGTGCTGGATCCAACCGACGAAAAGGACCAGCACAGGAGCAGACAAGCCATATAACAGATCATATTTACTAATATGATCTGTTATATGACTTTGGATTGGATTTTTTGAAAATCGCCAGCCTGCCAGCCAATGATCGTTGCTGGCAGGCTGGTGACGAACTTGTTCTTTGAATTTTGCCGACCCGCGATGCGCATGCGCGGGCCGGCTTGGAGCGAAATCTCGCGTCTCGCGAGATGACGCGTATATGCGTGACTCTGCGCAGCGCTGCCACCTCCGGAACGCAATCCTGCGTTAGGCGGTCCGGAGGTGGTTAAATCTATCCCTAAAAGGGTAGATTAGATTCAAGGTGCTGATAGGGTCATTCTCAAGAACTTCACACACATGCTACAGTGCAGATCCAAGTCTAATTCTGTGATTAAACGTATACCTGTCACCCAGCGCCTAAAAAATAGGCCTCACATTTATATTCATCCAAATCTGTCATTACTGTTTTAGCTGGTCAAGTTATTTAGTGTCCGTCAAAGCACAGTTTTTGTTCTGGGTTGAAAAACAATTCCCAATTTTGCAATTCTCAAAATTAGTGGTTTCTGCTGTATCAGGCCTACTTTAAATCTATCCCTAAAAGGGTAGATTAGATTCAAGGTGCTGATAGGGTCATTCTCAAGAACTTCACACACACGCTACAGTGCAGATCCAAGTCTAATTCTGTCCGTAAACATATACCTGTCACCCAGCGCCTAAATAATAGGCCTCAAATTTGCATTCAGCTAAATCTGTCATTACTGGTGTGCCTGTATTAGTGTGATACGGTACCTAAATAGATAGCCAGATAGTGTTAGGTGTCTGTAAAAAAAGGCCTGATTTTGAATTCAATACATTGGCCCGAATAATATTTTTCTGATTGTGGTGAACGGTAACAATGAGGAAAACATCTAGTAAGGGACGCGGACGCGGACATGGTCGTGGTGGTGTTAGTGGACCCTCTGGTGCTGGGAGAGGAAGTGGCCGTTCTGCCACAGCCACACGTCCTAGTGTACCAACTACCTCAGGTCCCAGTAGCCGCCAGAATTTACAGGGATATTTGGTGGGGCCCAATGCCGTTCTAAGGATGGTAAGGCCTGAGCAGGTACAGGCATTAGTCAATTGGGTGGCCGACAGTGGATCCAGCACGTTCACATTATCACCCACCCAGTCTTCTGCAGAAAGCTCACAGATGGCGCATGAAAACCAAGCCCATCAGTCTGTCACATCACCCCCATGCATATCAGGGAAACTGTCTGAGCCTCAAGTTATGCAGCAGTCTCTTATGCTGTTTGAAGACTCTGCTGGCATGGTTTCCCAAGGGCATCCACCTAGCCCTTCCCCAGGGGTGGAAGAGATAGAATGCACTAACGCACAACCACTTATGTTTCCTGATGATGAGGACATGGGAATACCACCTCAGCATGTCTCTGATGATGACGAAACACAGGTGCCTACTGCTGCGTCTTTCTGCAGTGTGCAGACTGAACAGGAGGTCAGGGATCAAGACTGGGTGGAAGACGATTCAGGGGACGATGAGGTCCTAGACCCCACATGGAATGAAGGTCGTGCCACTGACTTTCACAGTTCAGAGGAAGAGGCAGTAGTGAGACAGAGCCAACAGCGTAGCAAAAGAGGGAGCAGTGGGCAAAATCAAAACACCCGCCGCCATGAGACTCCACCTGCTACTGACCGCCGCCATCTGGGACCGAGCACCCCAAAGGCAGCTTCAAGGAGTTCCCTGGCATGGCACTTCTTCAAACAATGTGCTGACGACAAGACCCGAGTGGTTTGAACGCTGTGCCATCAGAGCCTGAAGCGAGGCATTAACGTTCTGAACCTTAGCACAACCTGTATGACCAGGCACCTGCATGCAAAGCATGAACTGCAGTGGAGTAAACACCTTAAAAACAAGGAAGTCACTCAGGCTCCCACTGCTACCTCTTCTGCTGCTGCCGCCTCGGCCTCTTCTGCTGCTGCTGCCGCCGCCTCGGCCTCTTCTGCTGCCGCCACCTCGGCCTCTTCCTCTGCCTCTGGAGGAACGTTGGCACCTGCCGCCCAGCAAACATGGGATGTACCACCAACACCACCATCCTGCGTCACCAAGCATCTCAACCATGTCACACGGCAGCGTTCAGCTCTCCATCTCAAAAACATTTGAGAGAAAGCGTAAATTCCCACCTAGCCACCCTCGATCCCTGGCCCTGAATGCCAGCATATCTAAACTACTGGCCTATGAAATGCTGTCATTTAGGCTGGTGGACACAGACAGCTTCAAACAGCTCATGTCGCTTGCTGTCCCACAGTATGTTGTTCCAAGCCGGCACTACTTCTCCAAGAGAGCCGTGCCTTCCCTGCACAACCAAGTATCCGATAAAATCAAGTGTGCACTGCGCAACGCCATCTGTGGCAAGGTCCACCTAACCACAGATACGTGGACCAGTAAGCACGGCCAGGGACGCTATATCTCCCTAACTGCACACTGGGTAAATGTAGTGGCGGCTGGGCCCCAGGCGGAGAGCTGTTTGGCGCACGTCCTTCCGCGCCAAGGATCGCAGGGCAACATTCTTTGCCTCCTGTCTCCTCCTCCTCCTACTCAGCTTCCTCCTCCTCTTCTTCCACCTGCTCATCCAGTCAGCCACACACCTTCACCACCAACTTCAGCACAGCCCGGGGTAAACGTCAGCAGGCCGTTCTGAAACTCATATGTTTGAGGGACAGGCCCCACACCGCACAGGAGTTGTGGGGGGGTATAGAACAACAGACCGACGAGTGGTTGCAGCCGGTGAGCCTCAAGCCCGGCCTGGTGGTGTGCGATAATGGGCGAAATCTCGTTGCAGCTCTGGGACTAGCCAGTTTGACGCACATCCCTTGCCTGGCGCATGTGCTGAATTTGGTGGTGCAGAAGTTCATTCATAAGTACCCCGAGATGTGAGAGCTGCTGCATAAAGTGCGGGCCGTCTGTTCGCGCTTCCGGCGTTCACATCCTGCCGCTGCTCGCCTGTCTGCGCTACAGCGTAACTTCGGCCTTCCCGCTCACCGCCTCATATGCGACGTGCCCACCAGGTGGAACTCCACCTTGCACATGCTGGACAGACTGTATGAGCAGCAGCAGGCCATAGTGGAGTTTCAGCTGCAGCACGCACGGGTCAGTCGCACTGCGGAACAGCACCACTTCACCACCAATGACTGGCCCTCCATGCGAGACCTGTGTGCCCTGTTGCGCTGTTTTGAGTACTCCACCAACATGGCCAGTGGCGATGACGCCGTTATCAGCGTTACAATACCACTTCTATGTCTCCTTGAGAAAACACTTAGGGCGATGATGGAAGAGGAGGTGGCCCAGGAGGAGGAGGAGGAAGAGGGGTCATTTTTAGCACTTTCAGGCCAGTCTCTTCGAAGTGACTCAGAGGGAGGTTTTTTGCAACAGCAGAGGCCAGGTACAAATGTGGCCAGACAGGGCCCACTACTGGAGGACGAGGAGGACAAGGATGAGGAGGGGGTGGAGGAGGGTGAGGATGAAGCAGGTTCACAGCGGGCTGGCACCCAACGCAGCTCGGGCCCATCACTGGTGCGTGGCTGGGGGGAAACACAGGACGATGACGATACGCCTCCCACAGAGGACAGCTTGTCCTTACTTCTGGGCAGCCTGGCACACATGAGCGACTACATGCTGCAGTGCCTGCGCAACGACAGCAGAGTTGCCCACATTTTAACGTGTGCGGACTACTGGGTTGCCACCCTGCTGGATCCCCGGTACAAAGACAATGTGCCCACCTTACTTCATGCACTGGAGCGTGATAGTAAGATGCGCGAGTACAAACGCACGTTGGTAGACGCGCTACTGAGAGCATTCCCAAATGTCACAGGGGAACAAGTGGAAGCCCAAGGCGAAGGCAGAGGAGGAGCAAGAGGTCGCCAACGCAGCTGTGTCACGGCCAGCTCCTCTGAGGGCAGGGTTAGCATGGCAGAGATGTGGAAAAGTTTTGTCACCACGCCACAGCTAATTGCACCACCACCTGATACGGAACGTGTTAGCAGGAGGCCACATTTCAATAACATGGTGGAACAGTACCTGTGCACACCACTCCACGTACTGACTGATGGTTCGGCCCCATTCAACTTCTGGGTCTCCAAATTGTCCACGTGGCCAGAGCTAGCCTTTTATGCCTTGGAGGTGCTGGCCTGCCCGGCAGCCAGCGTTTTGTCTGAACGTGTATTCAGCACGGCAGGGGGCGTCATTACAGACAAACGCCTGTCTACAGCCAATGTGGACAAGCTAACGTTCATAAAAATGAACCAGGCATGGATCCAACAGGACCTGTCCATCCCTTGTGCAGATTAGACATTAACTACCTCCCCTTAACAATATATTATTGTACTCCAGGGCACTTCCTCATTCAATCCTATTTTTATTTTCATTTTACCATTATATTGCGGGGCAAACCAAAGTTGAATGAACCTCTCCTCTGTCTGGGTGCCGGGGCCTAAAAAAATCTGACAGTGGCCTGTTCCAGTGGTGGGTGACATGAAGCCAGATTCTCTGCTATGACATGAATACTGATTCTCTGCTGACATGAAGCCTGAATCTCTGTTATGGGACCTCTCTCCTCTGCCTGGGACTAAATATGTGACAATGGACTGTTCCAGTGGTGGGTGACGTGAAGCCTGATTCTCTGCTATGACATGAAGACTGATTCTCTGCTGACATGAAGCCTGAATCTCTGTTATGGGACCTCTCTCCTCTGTCTGGGTGCCGGGGCCTAAAAATATCTGACAGTGGCCTGTTCCAGTGGTGGGTGACGTGAAGCCTGATTCTCAGCTATGACATGAAGACTGATTCTTTGCTGACATGAAGCCTGATTCTCTGTTA
The DNA here is from genome assembly GCF_905171765.1 of Bufo bufo. NCBI lineage: Eukaryota > Metazoa > Chordata > Amphibia > Anura > Bufonidae > Bufo > Bufo bufo. The sequence continues at coordinate 69,668,275 of NC_053396.1, forward strand.
TGGGACCTCTCTCCTCTGTCTGGGTGTCGGGCCTAAAAATATCTGACAGTGGCCTGTTCCAGTGGTGGGTGACGTGAAGCCTGATTCTCTGTTATGACATGAAGACTGATTCTCTGCTGACATGAAGCCCGATTCTCTGTTACGGGACCTCTCTCCTCTGCCTGGGTGCCTGGGCCTAAATATCTGACAATGGACTGTTCCAGTGTTGGGTGACGTAAAGCCTGATTCTCTGCTATGACATGCAGACTGATTCACTGCTGACATGAAGCCAGATTCTCTGTTACGGGACCTCTCTCCTCTGCCTGGGTGCCTGGACCTAAATATCTGACAATGGACTGTTCCAGTGTTGGGTGACGTAAAGCCTGATTCTCTGCTATGACATGCAGACTGATTCTCTGCTGACATGAAGCCAGATTCTCTGTTACTGGACCTCTCTCCTCTGCCTGGGTGCCTGGGCCTAAATATCTGACAATGGACTGTTCCAGTGTTGGGTGACGTAAAGCATGATTCTCTGCTAGGACATACAGACTGATTTTCTGCTGACATGAAGCCAGATTCTCTGTTACGGGACCTCTTTCCTCTGCCTGGGTGCCTGGGCCTAAATATCTGACAATGGACTGTTCCAATGTTGGGTGACGTAAAGCCTGATTCTCTGCTATGACATGCAGACTGATTCTCTGCTGACATGAAGCCAGATTCTCTGTTACGGGACCTCTCTCCTCTGCCTGGGTGCCTGGGCCTTAATATCTGATAATGGACTGTTCCAGTGTTGGGTGACGTAAAGCATGATTCTCTGCTAGGACATGCAGACTGATTCTCTGCTGACATGAAGCCAGATTCTCTGTTACGGGACCTCTCTCCTCTGCCTGGGTGCCTGGGCCTAAATATCTGACAATGGACTGTTCCAGTGTTGGGTGACGTAAAGCCTGATTCTCTGCTATGACATGCAGACTGATTCTCTGCTGACATGAAGCCAGATTCTCTGTTACGGGACCTCTCTCCTCTGCCTGGGTGCATGGGCCTAAATATCTGACAATGGACTGTTCCAGTGTTGGGTGACGTAAAGCATGATTCTCTGCTAGGACATGCAGACTGATTTTCTGCTGACATGAAACCAGATTCTCTGTTACGGGTCCTCTCTCCTCTGCCTGGGTGCCTGGGCCTAAATATCTGACAATGGACTGTTCCAGTGTTGGGTGACGTAAAGCCTGATTCTCTGCTATGACATGCAGACTGATTCTCTGCTGACATGAAGCCAGATTCTCTGTTACGGGACCTCTCTCCTCTGCCTGGGTGCCTGGGCCTAAATATCTGACAATGGACTGTTCCAGTGTTGGGTGACGTAAAGCATGATTCTCTGCTAGGACATGCAGACTGATTCTCTGCTGACATGAAGCCAGATTCTCTGTTACGGGACCTCTCTCCTCTGCCTGGGTGCCTGGGCCTAAATATCTGACAATGGACTGTTCCAGTGTTGGGTGACGTAAAGCCTGATTCTCTGCTATGACATGCAGACTGATTCTCTGCTGACATGAAGCCAGATTCTCTGTTACGGGACCTCTCTCCTCTGCCTGGGTGCCTGGGCCTAAATATCTGACAATGGACTGTTCCAGTGTTGGGTGACGTAAAGCATGATTCTCTACTAGGACATGCAGACTGATTCTCTGCTGACATGAAGCCAGATTCTCTGTTACGGGACCTCTCTCCTCTGCCTGGGTGCCTGAGCCTAAATATCTGACAATGGACTGTTCCAGTGTTGGGTGACGTAAAGCATGATTCTCTGCTATGACATGCAGACTGATTCTCTGCTGACATGATGCCTGAATCTCTGTTATGGGACCTCTCTCCTCTGTCTGGGTGCCTGGGCCTAAATATCTAACAATGGACTGTTCCAGTGTTGGGTGACGTAAAGCATTATTCTCTGCTAGGACATGCAGACTGATTCTCTGCTGACATGAAGCCAGATTCTCTGTTATGGGACCTCTCTCCTCTGCCTGGGTGCCGGGGCCTAAATATATGACAATGGACTGTTACAGTGGTGGGTGACGTGAAGCCAGATTCTCTGCTATGGCATGAAGAGACTGATTCTCTGCTGACGTGAAGCCAGATTCTCTGCTATTAGACCTCTCTCCAATTTATATTGGTTAATTTTTATTTATTTAATTTTAATTTTTATTCATTTCCCTATCCACATTTGTTTGCAGTGGATTTACCTACATGTTGCTGCCTTTTGCAGCCCTCTAGCTCTTTCCTGGGCTGTTTTACAGCCTTTTTAGTGCCGAAAAGTTTGGGTCCCCATTGACTTCAATGGGGTTCGGGTTCAGGACGAAGTTCGGGTCGGGTTCGGATCCCGAACCCGAACATTTCCAGGAAGTTCGGCCGAACTTCTCGATCCCGAACATCCAGGTGTTCGCTCAACTCTACACATGATCTAACCTGTCAGATGAATGTTGTAAATAACCAAAAATAAAAACTGTGCCAAAACAGCTATTTCTTGTTACCTTGCCTCACAAAAAGTTGAATATAGAGCAACCAAAAATCATATGTACCCTAAACTAGTACCAACAATACTGCCACCCTATCCCGTAGTTTCTAAAATGGGGTAAATTTTTTGGAGTTTCTACTCTAGGGGTGCATCAGGGGGGCTTCAAATGGGACATGGAGTAAAAAAAAACAGTCCAGCAAAATCTGCCTTCCAAAAACCGTATGGCATTCCTTTCCTTCTGCGCCCTGCAGTGTGCACGTACAGCAGTTTACGACCACATATGGGGTGTTTCTGTAAACTACAGAATCAGGGCCATAAATATTGAGTTTTGTTTGGGTGTTAACCCTTGCTTTGTAAAAATTAAAAAAATATTAAAATGGAAAATCTGCCAAAAAAGTGAAATTTTGAAATTGTATCTCTATTGTCCATTAATTCTTGTGGAACACCTAAAGGGTTAACAAAGTTTGTGAAATCAGTTTTGAATACCTTGAGGGGTGTAGTTTCTTAGATGGGGGTCACTTTTATGGAGTTTCTACTCTAGGGGTGCATCAGGGGGGCTTCAAATGGGACATGGTGTCAAAAAAATCAGTCCAGCAAAACCTGCCTTCCAAAAACCGTATGGCATTCCTTTCCTTCTGTGCCCTGCCGCGTGCCCGTACAGCGGTTTACAACCACATATGGGGTGTTTCTGTAAACTACAGAATCAGGGCCATAAATATTGAGTTTGGTTTGGCTGTTAACCCTTGCTTTGTAACTGGAAAAAAAAATATTAAAATGGAAAATCTGCCAAAAAAGTTAAATTTTGAAATAGTATCTCTATTTTCCATTAATTCTTGTGGAACACCTAAAGGATTAACAAAGTTTGAAAAATCTGTTTTGACTACCTACAGGGGTGTAGTTTATAGAATGGGGTCATTTTTGGGTGGTTTCTATTATGTAAGCCTCGCAAAGTGACTTCAGACCTGAACGGGTCCCTAAAAATTTGGTTTTTGAAAATTTCTGAAAAATTTCAAGATTTGCTTCTAAACTTCTAAGCCTTGTAACATCCCCAACAAATAAAATACCATTACCAAAATGATCCAAACAAGAAGTAGACATATGGGGTTTGTAAATTAATAACTATTTTTGGAGTTATTACTATGTATTGTAAAAGTAGAGAAATTGAAAGTTAGAAATTTGCTGATTTTTCAAAATTTTGGTAAATTTTGTATTTTTTTATAAATAAAATGATTTTTTTTTACTCAATTTTACCAGTGTCATGAAGTACAATATGTGACAAAAAAAACAATCTCAGAATGGCCTGGCTAAGTAAAAGCGTTTTAAAGTAATCACCACATAAAGTGACACTGGTCAGATTTGCAAAAAATTGCCTGGTCCTTAAGGTGAAATAGGACTGAGTCCTTAAGGGGTTAAGGTGAAATATGGCAGGGTTCTTAAGGGGTTTTACTTATTTATTCACATCCCAGAGCCAGAGTAGTGGTGGATGGGGTTATGTCCCTGCCTTTTGCCCTATTTGGGGCACTAGTCAGGTATATCCCCTATACCTGTTGCTCGTTGCAATTGCAAAAGAACCACTGAAGATTATTATAAGAGAAAGTGAAAAAAGGGTTTTCAATACGGAAATGTAAGGGAGAAAATAATGTTTAAAGTAATGGATATAATTGAAAAATGTGGGTCTTAACTTAAACAGTTCAGTGTTTATTCACACATAAGGAAAAACAAATAAAGTGACACTGGTCAGATTTGCAAAAAATGGCCTGGTCCTTAAGGTGAAATAAGGCTGTGTCCTGAAGGGGTTAAAGGCTGCAGAGCAGCCAATCAACAAGCGTTTAACTCTGCGCCCTTAGAAGCCATCACAGCCATGCATGGCATGGGTGTGATTGGCCAGTGCAGCACGTGACCCAGCCTCTATATAAGCTGTAGTCACGTAGCGCTGCACGTTACTCTGCAGAGTTCAATTGCAGTTCTGATTAAAGTACTAGGATGCTGCTGCTGTGAGGGAGAGAATAGTAAAGAAACTTTAATCAGAACTGCAATTGAACTCCGCGATCTACAAAGATTTTGTTGTGTGGGTGCAGTGCACAATCTTTTAACCCTGCCCTGAGCCCAGTGACAGAGAAAAATAACTTTTATCTGTCTGTTAGTTAGGTGGGCGGCAGCGGCCATTTTATGCAAGCTCATTGCACCAGCAATGCATATGTGCTTTTGTGACATTTAAATCCAAGCTTGAAATACTGCAATAATTTTCTGGGTTTTAAAAAACACCCTTTTTGGGCAAAATACTAAATTTTACAGCCCTTGCTGCATCTGTACGTGTGAAATTCAAGTGTTATATACTGCTGTCATATTCTGTTATTTAAAAAAAAAACACCCTTTTTGGGCAAAGTACTTAATATTGCAGCCTTTGCTGCATCTGTCATTGTGAGATACACCCTTTAGATACTGCTGTGCTATTCTGGTATTAAATAAACACCCATTTTGGGCAAAAATCTTAATTTGCAGCCTTGTCTGCATTTTTACGTGTGAGATACACCCTTTGCATACTGCTGTGCTATTCTAGTATTAAATAAACACCCATTTTTGGCAAAAATCTTAATTTGCATCCTTGTCTGCATCTGTACATGTGAGATACACGCTTTAGATACTGCTGTGCTATTCTGGAATTAAAAAAACACCCATTTTGGGCAAGATCCTAAATTTGAGAAATATGAGGAGAGCGTCAAATAAGGGATGTGGCCCCGGTCGTGGTGCTGCTGGTGGAGCTCCTGTTGCAGAGAGAGGTCATGGTCGATCGGTGCCAGCTACACACACAAGTGAAACACCTTTCTTTAGGTGCGAGTAGGCGACAGAACCTTCAGCAGTATTTAGTCGGGCCTAATGCGGCTCTACGAATGGTGAGGCCAGAACAAGTACAGGCGATAGTAGATTGGGTTGCTGACCGTGCCTCCAATTCCTTTACATTGTCTCCCACCCAGTCTCCTGCTGAAAGATCAGAGTTAACACCTGTAGCCGATGTCCATCAGTCTTTCACCTCACCCCCTTGCAAATCAGCCAAGCCGTCTGAGCCCCAAGTCATACAGCAGTCTCTTCTGCTTTTTGATGACACTGTTAGTGTGACATACACTATCAGGCAATGCATTACAATACAGATGTATTGTAATGCATTGCAGAGGGGATCAGACCCCCAAAAGTTGAAGTCCCAGAGTGGGACAGAAATAAAGTTTTAAAAAAAAAAGTAAAAAAAAAAAGTGTTTTTAATAAAAAAAATATATAAGTTTTAAGTTAAAAAAATAAAAAACGCCCCTTTCCCCTAATTTTATAATAATAAAATAGAAAAAAAAATTAAAAACACACATATTAGATATTGCCGCGTCCGAAATGGCCGGCTCTATAAATATATTACATGGTCCACCCCGTCTGATAGACACCATAATTAAAAAAAATAAACAGTGTAAAAAAAAGCAATTTTTGCCACCTTACTTCACTAAAAGTGCAACACTAAGCTATCAAAAAGGTGTATGCCCGCCAAAATAGTACCAATCTAACCGTCACCTCATCCCGCAAAAAATTAGCCCCTACATAGGACAATTGCCCAAAAAATTTATATTTATTGAGACACTAAAACATGATTTTTTTTTTGTTAAAAAAATTATATTAGTGTAAATAAAAAAAAGTTGACATATTAGGTATCGCCGCATCCGTAAAAACCTTCTCTATAAAAATATCACATGACCTAACCCCTCAGGTGAACACAATTTATATGCACCCTAAAATAGTACCAATCAAACCGTCATAAAAAAATTAGCCCTTACATAAGACAGTCGCCCAAAAAATGAAAACAAAAATATGGCTTTCAGAATATGGAGACACTAGTCATATTTGGTATTGTCGCGTCTGTAACAACCTGCTCTATAAAAATAGCTCATGATCTAACCTGTCAGATGAACATTGTAAATAACAAAAAATAAAAACAGTGCCAAAACAGCTATTTTTTTGTTACCTTGCCTCACAAAAAGTGTAATATAGAGCAAAAAGTGTAATATAGAGCAACCAAAAATCATCTGTACCCTAAAATAGTATCCCATAATTTCCAAAATGGGGTCACTTTTTTGGAATTTCTAATTTAGGGTTGCATCAGGGCGTCTTCAAATGTGACATGGCAAGTTAAAATTATCCCAGTGAAATCTGCCCTTCAAAAACCATATGGTGTTCCTTTCCTTTTGCGCCCTGCCGTGTGCCCGTACAGCAGTTTACGACCACATATGGGGTTTTTCTGTATACTACATAATCAGGGCACTAAATATTGAGTTTAGTTTGGCTGTTAACCCTTGATTTGTTAGCTGGAAAAAAATGATTAAAATGGAAAATCTGCCAAAAATGTGAAATTCTGAATGTCATTCCATTTTCCATTAATTCTTGTGGAACACCTAAAGGGTTGACAACGTTTGTAAAATCTGTTTTTAATACCCTGAGGGGTCTAGTTTCTAAAATGGGGTCATTTTTGGGTGGTTTCTATTATGTAAGCCTCACAAAGTAACTTCAGACCTGAACTAGTCCTTAAAAAGTGGGTTTTGGAAATTTTCGGAAACATTTCAAGATTTGATTCTAAACTTCTAAGCCTTGTAACGTCCCCAAAAAATTAAATGGCATTCCCAAAATGATCCAAACATGAAGTAGACATATGCAGAATGTAAATTAATAACTATTTTTGGAGGTATTACTATGTATTATAGAAGTAGAGAAATTGAAACTTGTAAATTTGGTATTTTTTCCAAATTTTTGGTAAATTTGGTATTTTTTTTAATAATCAAAAAAGATAATTTTTTTTTTACTCCATTTTACCAGTGTCATGAAGTACAATATGTGACGGAAAAACTGTCTCAGAATGGCCTGGATAAGTAAAAGCGTTTTAAAGTTATTCGCACATAAAGTGACAATGGTCAGATTTGCAAAAAATGGCCCGGTCCTTAAGGTGAAAATGAGCCGGTCCTTAAGGGGTTAATGATGCGCATATATTTGCGCAATATGTGCAACTTTACATTTTAGGAGGTCTGACTACATATTACTGATTGGTGCACTAAATATTGTTGTGAACTTGTGACATCACAGCACTATGTCTGTAGCATGTACAGTACAGACCAAAAGTTTGGACACACCTTCTCATTCAAAGAGTTTTCTTTATTTTCATGACTATGAAAATTGTAGATTCACACTGAAGGCATCAAAACTATAAATTAACACATGTGGAATTATATACATAACAAACAAGTGTGAAACAACTGAAAATATATATCATATTCTAGGTTCTTCAAAGTAGCCACCTTTTGCTTTGATTACTGCTTTGCACTCTTGGCATTCTCTTGATGAGCTTCAAGAGGTAGTCCCCTGAAATGGTTTTCACTTCACAGGTGTGCCCTGTCAGGTTTAATAAGTTGGATTTCTTGCCTTATAAATGGGGTTGGGACCATCAGTTGCGTTGAGGAGAAGTCAGGTGGATACACAGCTGATAGTCCTACTGAATAGACTGTTAGAATTTGTATTATGGCAAGAAAAAAGCAGCTAAGTAAAGAAAAACGAGTGGTCATCATTACTTTAAGAAATGAAGGTCAGTCAGTCAGCCGAAAAATTGGGAAAACTTTGAAAGTAAGGGCTATTTGACCATGAAGGAGAGTGATGGGGTGCTGTGCCAGATGACCTGGCCTCCACAGTCACCGGACCTGAACCCAATCGAGATGGTTTGGGGTGAGCTGGACCGCAGAGTGAAGGAAAAAGGGCCAACAAGTGCTAAGCATCTCTGGGAACTCCTTCAAGACTGTTGGAAGACCATTTCAGGGGACTACCTCTTGAAGCTCATCAAGAGAATGCCAAGAGTGTGCAAAGCAGTAATCAAAGCAAAAGGTGGCTACTTTGAAGAACCTAGAATATGACATATTTTCAGTTGTTTCACACTTGTTTGTTATGTATATAATTCCACGTGTTAATTCATAGTTTTGATGCCTTCATAGTCATGAAAATAAAGAAAACTCCTTGAATGAGAAGGTGTGTCCAAACTTTTGGTCTGTACTGTATGTATGGACAGCAGAACCTATCACACTACCTAACACCCTGCACTGGAACCTATTAGCTACACTATATCACGATCTAACCTACACTGACTATCTCCCACTAACTATCTGTATTATATATATAAGCTAACTAACTAACTTTCTAATGTAATTAATAGAGTTGAGCGGACACCTGGATGTTCGGGTTCGGGTTCGACGGGTTCGGCCAAACTTCACAAAAAAGTTGGAGTTCGGGACCTGAACTTGACTCCGAACCCGAACCCCATTGAAGTCAATGGGGACCCGAACTTTCGAGCACTAAAATGGCTGTAAAAAAAGGCATGGAAAGGGCTAGAGGGCTGCAAATGGCAGCAAAATGTGGTTAAGAGCATGGCAAGTGCTCTGCAAACAAATGTGGATAGGGAAATGACTTTAAATAACATAAAATACATAAAAATATAAAATAATAATCTTGATCTAGGAGGAGGAGGTCCATATGGAATAGGAGGTTGAGGAGGCGGTGGATGTGGTGGTGTAGGTGGAAGCAGTTGTGGAGGAGGAGGAGGTAGCCTACACTATTATTTTATTTATTTTTTTATTATTATTTTTTGTTTAAATTTGGGTAGACCCCAAAACATTTGGAAATATAACCTGTGATAACCACCTACAGCCGTGCTACACAAACGTTCAGACAATACACTGGCTGCAGGGCAGGCCAGCACCTCCAAGGCGTAAAGGGCAAGCTCAGGCCATGTGCCCAATTTGGAGACCCAGAAGTTGAAGGGGGCAGACCCATCAGTCAGTACGTGTAGGCGTGTGCACAGATACTGCTCAACCATGACCACATCCCCGTCCATGATCCAATTGGATATCTTCTCTATCAACGTTCCATGTTCTTTTCTGAGCCTACCATGGTGATCAGGGGTAGCAGGGTTCCAGGCCGGAGAGGGAGCCTGAGAAAGGGATACCACATCCAAGGGAGATCAATTGATAAAATTAAATGTGATCGAGCGGAAATGTGGGACAAATTATTGAAGAAGAAGCTTCCAAGTAAAAGAGGGGCAGCAATTACCCACTCCCAACTCAGGGAGGTAGTGACGATAGATAACAACACAGGACTCTTAAGATGCCCTGTTATTGGAATGATTAATAAAAAATTACAAGGAATGTCACTGGGGTGTTTTGGATTTGGAAACGTTAGACAGGGTGCTGCCACTTTGTTGACTCTAGATAACTTCTGCCTGATCGCACGTCCCTGTGACGTCCACGATCTAATTGGATATCTTCTCTATCAATTTTCGATGTTCTTTTCTGCGCCTACCATGGTGATCACGGTTAGCGGCGAATCAGGGTTCCACGCCGGAGAGGGAGCCTGAGAAAGGGATACCACATCCAAGGGAGGTCAATGGCTGAAATGTGATTGAGCGGAAATGTGGGACAAGTTATTAAAGTGGAAGGATTGAATGAAAAGAGGGGGCAAGCGTCAATTAAAGACAATTTTTTTAAAATTTAAGTCCCTGTCACCTATGCTGAGCAGGGTTTTTTTATTGGCAAAAATGGGTTAATGTCACCCACCACTGGAACAGATGATTTTTTAAAATTTCGCTCCCTGTCAACTATGCAGAGCAGGGGTTTATTCACGGCAAAACTGTGTTCATGTCACCCAACAATTGAACAGACGATTTTACAAAAATTAGATACCCTGTCACCTATGCAGAGCAGAGGTTTATTCACGGCAAAAAATTTAAAATGTCACCCAAAAATGTAACAGATGCTTTTGCACCCTGCTCCCTCTTTTGCTGTGCTAGTGTCTCTGTGCAACCACCGCCTCTTCCTTCGAACTAAACAGGTCACTCGCTTGACCTTGATTCCTTGTAGGGTCGAGGACCTCATCGTCTTCCACATCATCTTCCACCCAGTCTTCACCCCTGCCCTCCTTGTAGGTCTGCGCACTGCAGAAAGCCACAGCAGTTGGCACCTGTGTTTCGTCATCATACGAGATGTGCTGCGGTGGTCCTCCCATGTACTCATCCTGAAACATAAGTGGTTGGGCATCGGTGTACTCAATCTCTTCCACTTCTGGGGCAGGGCTATGTGGATGGCCGTGGGAAACCCTGCTAGCAGAGTCATCAAAAAGCAGAAGAGACTGCTGCATGACTTGGGGCTCAGACTGCTTGGCTGATTTGCAAGGGGTGAGGTGAAAGGCTGATGGCCATGGGCTGCAGGTGCCAGTTCTGATCTTTCAGCAGGAGACTGGGTGGGAAAGTTCTGTCGCCTACTCGCACCTGAGAAAGGTGTTTCAATTGTGCGTGTAGCTGGCACAGATCGACCACGTCCTCTCCCTGCAACAGGAGCTCCACCAGCAGCACCACGACCGGGGCCACATCCCTTATTTGACTCTCTCCTCATTCTTTGCGTTCACCCACCAACTAACAGATGGTTTTATGTCAGATGACAATGTAACCGCCAATAGTCAACAATTAAGTTCACTGAGGGTAAGGCAGTGTCGGTGTCATAAATATGAAAAATTTCTTGAGTTCACAAAAAATTTGACGGTCACAAAAATGTTTAATTTGTCAACCAACAATGTAACTGCAGTATTGACTGGTTGTATTTGACTGTGACAAATGCAGCAAAGGCCCCACATGTAGGGCCTTGCAAAAAAAGTTTTTTTTTTTTTTCAAACCCAGTATATAATTGCAGTATTTAAAGCTGGTATTTCACTGTCAAAAATGCAACAAAGGCCGCAAATGTATTACCTTGCCCAAAATGGGTGTTTTTTTAATACCAGAATATAACAGCAGTATCTAACGCTTGTATTGGACTGTCAGAAATGCAGCAAAGGCCGCAACCGCTGCATTGTTTGCATTGCTCCTTACCCAGGAACACTGTACACTGAGTATAAGGCCTCATGCACACAGCCATTGTTTGGGACGCATCCGAGCCGCCAAACGGCTCAGATGCAAACTTATTCACTTCAATGGGGCCGCAAAAGATGCGGACAGCACTCCGTTGCTGTCCGCATCCGTTGCTCCATTCCGTGGACCAGCAAAAAAAAATAGAGCATGTTCTATTCTTGTAAGTTTTGCGGACAAGAATAGGCATTTCTACAATGGGCCGCCCGTTCCGTTCCGCAAATTGCGGAAGGCACACGGGTGGCTTCTGTTTTTTGCGGATCCGCGATTTGCGGACCACAAAAAAACGGCACGGTCGTGTGCATGAGGCCTAAAGAAAAGCATACAGTGTTCCTGGGTATGAAGCACTAGAGTGCTGTGGCCTGTCCAAAATGCTGATGAGCTTGATTTTGGAACAACTCCTTTAACTAAGTGTTTTGCAAAAATTACAAAATAAGCTAATGGAAAGAAAATTCACTCTGAACTTTGGTGTTTCTTGGTTGATGTTAAGCAATACCTGAATTACTGAAAGTGACATAACTTCCACTTTACCATTTAAGACATCTCAAAATGTAGCAACTGCTTCTTCAGTATTTCACATTCACATTTAGTTGTCAGTTGCCAGAGAATTAAAAGGTCTAACCTCGCTAGAGATCACATATAACGGACAACACAATTCTCTAAAAACAACAGGCGATAATGGAGCCCTTCTGTGCAGAGTGGAAGCAGATACAGGGAGTGCAGAATTATTAGGCAAGTTGTATTTTTGAGGATTAATTTTATTATTGAACAACAACCATGTTCTCAATGAACCCAAAAAACTCATTAATATCAAAGCTGAATATTTTTGGAAGTAGTTTTTAGTTTGTTTTTAGTTTTAGCTATTTTAGGGGGATATCTGTGTGTGCAGGTGACTATTACTGTGCATAATTATTAGGCAACTTTACAAAAAACAAATATGTACCCATTTCAATTATTTATTTTTACCAGTGAAACCAATATAACATCTCAACATTCACAAATATACATTTCTGACATTCAAAAACGAAACAAAAACAAATCAGTGACCAATATAGCCACCTTTCTTTGCAAGGACACTCAAAAGCCTGCCATCCATGGATTCTGTCAGTGTTTTGATCTGTTCACCATCAACATTGCGTGCAGCAGCAACCACAGCCTCCCAGACACTGTTCAGAGAGGTGTACTGTTTTCCCTCCTTGTAAATCTCACATTTGATGATGGACCACAGGTTCTCAATGGGGTTCAGATCAGGTGAACAAGGAGGCCATGTCATTAGATTTTCTTCTTTTATACCCTTTCTTGCCAGCCACGCTGTGGAGTACTTGGACGCGTGTGATGGAGCATTGTCCTGCATGAAAATCATGTTTTTCTTGAAGGATGCAGACTTCTTCCTGTACCACTGCTTGAAGAAGGTGTCTTCCAGAAACTGGCAGTAGGACTGGGAGTTGAGCTTGACTCCATCCTCAACCCGAAAAGGCCCCACAAGCTCATCTTTGATGATACCAGCCCAAACCAGTACTCCACCTCCACCTTGCTGGCGTCTGAGTCGGACTGGAGCTCTCTGCCCTTTACCAATCCAGCCACGGGCCCATCCATCTGGCCCATCAAGACTCACTCTCATTTCATCAGTCCATAAAACCTTAGAAAAATCAGTCTTGAGATATTTCTTGGCCCAGTCTTGACGTTTCAGCTTGTGTGTCTTGTTCAGTGGTGGTCGTCTTTCAGCCTTTCTTACCTTGGCCATGTCTCTAAATATTGCACACCTTGTGCTTTTGGGCACTCCAGTGATGTTGCAGCTCTGAAATATGGCCAAACTGGTGGCAAGTGGCATCTTGGCAGCTGCACGCTTGACTTTTCTCAGTTCATGGGCAGTTATTTTGCGCCTTGGTTTTTCCACACGCTTCTTGCGACCCTGTTGACTATTTTGAATGAAACGCTTGATTGTGTGATGATCACGCTTCAGAAGCTTTGCAATTTTAAGAGTGCTGCATCCCTCTGCAAGATATCTCACTATTTTTGACTTTTCTGAGCCTGTCAAGTCCTTCTTTTGACCCATTTTGCCAAAGGAAAGGAAGTTGCCTAATAATTATGCACACCTGATATAGGGTGTTGATGTCATTAGACCACACCCCTTCTCATTACAGAGATGCACATCACCTAATATGCTTAATTGGTAGTAGGCTTTCGAGCCTATACAGCTTGGAGTAAGACAACATGCATAAAGAGGATGATGTGGTCAAAATACTCATTTGCCTAATAATTCTGCACGCAGTGTAATAAAAACAGCCGTTGTTCTGCTTAACTCCTTCACTGCATAGCTTATCACATGATTGCCAGATCACTACAGCTTTCTGAGAAACACATTGGGGGAATTTATTAAACTTCTGTAGTAGAAAAGTCCTATTTTGGCGAAAGTCCTTGGGCCGAAATTTGATACTTTTCTCCCCTTTCCAACCAAACTGGTACACATTACACCAGAAATGTACAACTGCTCCTTGCTGGCATACATTTCATTTCTGGTACACAGACATCCTGAATATGGTCCCAAATTATTGAGAGGCCTTTGCCTCCTAATAAGTTTGTGCATTGTACATTAGTGTATTTCTTCACTAGCATAAGAAGTATTCGTCTTAATGAAGCCCCCATTGTGATTTTGTTTTTACATAGAGATGTATTGACAGTCTGTAGGATGTGTCCATAATCCAAGCCATTAGAGCAGGAGCTTGGTTGTTTCCTGCTGTAACAAATGGGATAAGAGAGACCTATAAATCTGCCCATTTAATCCTTTGATTGTTAGGGTCGAGATAGAATAAGGCATGATCACCATGGTGTCACCTTCGGCTGTGGGAGGGAAACACCACACTGAACATAGGAGGGAAAGGGGTGAGGGAATAAGGCCTGGAAACTAGGGAAAGGAGATGGACACCTCCTATTAAAACCCTAATCAAAGTCCTGACTAACTACCAGTATGAACAGACCCCAGAGGTAGGCGAGTTCATACACCAGAACAGCTAGTGTCCTAACTCACCCTATAGGACCCTGGTCCTAATGACAGGAATGAGACAACCTGTTCCTCCAAAAGGAAGGACGAACAGGAGTCTCCCTGAGGCCTTAATACAAATGACAGGGAAATGCAACACGCAAAATAACCTAAGCAAAATACAAAAGGGAAAGAAAACACTTAACTTCAAGTGGCTGTGGCAGCACCAGGAACTCAGCCGAAATCCACACATCAACTATCCACAACTCCAACAGAAGCTATAAACCGCATAGCATAGTGGGAGAAACAACACTAAATAGAGAAGGTTAAATTACCATAATAGCCACACCTGGGGAAAGAAGGTGTGGCAAGCACCAGAAACAACACAGACGTCATTTGATCCAAACGGAAAACATGTCAGATCAAACCACGTGTTGCCTGTCTCACCGATCTCCTTCCTCCTGTCGCGGGAAAGTCTGTGACACATGGACTCTTTCTTTTTGATTAGGTTACTGGGTTTCAGAAACTGGGGGACCCTTGTGCAGTCAGGCCTAGGTGACCTAGGAATCAAAATTTTCAATCAGTTACATTACCTGCTAAGACCTCAACCAAATGCAGTAAACCTGTACTACATTATTAATCATTCAGTGTTGAACAACGGGAGATGTTTAGGGTCTAAATCTGTATAAAATGTATGCAACCTAATAGCATCTATATGAGATTTGCCCCACTACTGGCCCCGTAATATTCAACTTACCCTGTACCCATGAGCACTACCGGATCCAAAGAGAAGATAGATGTTAGATAAACAGTTAAATGATTTGTCACCTGGCACCTCACCCTGTCAGTCCCTAGCTATCTAATTTATGTAAAGAATCAATGATTCTTAAAACAAATCAATCATAGATTGTGCTCCTATCCCACCCTCCTTAATGGCACATCTGCTATACCCAGACCGCATCAGGTTGTGTAAGATTTTTGGCGTTTCACAAGTTCACTGCACAGTTTTATTACAACACACCAGTTTTGTTCAGTGTTTTTAGCAACTGCCGAAGTTGTGAAAGGACAACATGTGACTTTCTATCTGAATGCAGAGCACTTACAGGAACATTTATTCTACATGCATAGAAGGAAAGCATACATTGGGTCAGTGCACTAGTTTTCAGCAGTAAATTAAAACTATACCATCCCTATAGGGCTGATGATCTTGCAACAATTGATTAAAATATAGAACTAGCCGATTATTACATTGTCATGGTCTGGCTATATTATTCTTAATTTGTATTGTGATATAAATTTAAAAAAAATATTTAACCTCTTAGGGAGAAAGCCTTTTTTGGCCTTAAAGGGGTTGTCCGCTTTTTAATATTGATAACTAGAGATGAGCAAAGTTTTCAAATATTCGATTCAGACACTTCACCGAATTCTTATAAAAAATTAGATTTGATCCAAATGAATTTGTCATGAAGCAAGTTATAAATCAGCTATTTCCCAGACTGCAAGGAGTGTATCTCGGTGTACATCACTGTGCATCGCAGAAACATGCCTAGCTAGTCCATTGTAGTAGTGAAACAGTTGCTGTGCATCAGTATGACAGGCTTCACTCTTAGACTCAGTTCACACTTCACTTATTTGGTCAGTTATGGTTCAAAATCTGACCAAATAACTGAAGTGTGAATTCAGCCTTACAGGTCAACGTTAATGTCAGGTATAATGTACTTAACTGGACAGTGGTCCAAGATTCTACTATAGAATGAAAGAGAGAAATTAAAATTGTCTTCTTAGATGTTATACTATTTCGGTCTGAAAACACAATTGGATCTTGAACAGACTTTAAACAAGTTGACACAAATAGTTATTTACATTTCCACAGCAACGGACAATACCGCCGGATAAGGAAAATTTTTACCACAACTGAAGATTTCACCAAACAAGCCAAAATCCTACAAAAAAGATTTAAAGAGAAAAAATACCCATCAAAAATGTTATCCTCGGGGGCGGAGCTAGCACCGGACTGTGATGGCCGCATAGTCAGGAGCTCTCCGTACTGATTCCTGCACAGCACCAGCTAACGCTAGCCAACAGACGAGACAATGGTTAAAATCGGTAACCCAAGATTCGGGGATAACCCTAGTGCCCCCAAACCCCTAAATATAAGTGGAGACATGGACAAATTTATAAAAAAGGCTGCCGCTACAGTAGCGGCCAGAGAAACTAAAATAGCGCCGGCCACATCACATAGGGCGCGCGACCGTTCCCCTGAGATGTCCGAGGGGGAAAGCGATACGGAGGACTCCCACGGCAAGACAGCTCTCCCCATCACCCGTCGCTTTTTGAAACAGTCTCTCAGTAGGGCGATGGAACCGATACTGAGTGAGTTAACGGCTCTCCGCCATGATGTTCACCACATTGGTGACAGGGTTGTAGCCTTAGAGTCCCGCCAAACTGCAGTTCTGGAACACCAGTCAGCCACGGCCTCCTCCCTACAGAAATACCGCACTTACCTGAACGAGCTTCACAATGCTGTGGAAGATCAGGAAAACAGGGGGCGCAGAAACAACCTGCGCTTCAGGGGAGTGCCGGAATCCGTTGATGCAGCTAACATCCTGGCGGCGGTGATTGAGATATGCAGCTCTATTTTGGGCCCAGATATGCCCATAGAGATTACAGTGGAAAGGGCGCATCGGGCCTTGCGACCCAAACCCAAACCTACAGAGCCACCAAGAGACATCATATGTCGGTTCCTTAACTTCCAAACCAAGACGGCAATACTGGAAGCCGCAAGAAACACACCCGATATGTCTTATGAGGGAGCCCCTTTATCAGTCTACCAAGACCTGGCCCCATCTACCCTCAAGAAAAGAAGAAGTTTGAAACCCCTGACTGATTGGCTCAGAACAAAGAAGACGCCATATAGATGGACCTTTCCATTCGGGATATCATTTTTCTATGAGGGACGCCGCATTACCATCTCTTCCTTTTTGGATTTGGCTGGAGCATATGAGCATCTGCAGATTCCTCCACTCCCTATAGAAAACTGGGAACTCTACCAAGATCTCACTGATTTGCCAGAAGTTCCTTTGAACCACCACGCACTCCGAGATCCCAGAAGATCAAGCGCAAGACCAATCAGATGACGCCGTAGCTCTTGGTTAACCAACTATAGCCTGATTGTCAGGAATCTCTTAACCACTTATGTACCCTATCTTAACCCCTCTTCTCATGTCCCTATATCTTCTCCCTCCCCTCCTCCCCACCCCCCCCTTTATTAGTCTTCCAATTCCCCCTGATATCTTAAATCAATCTGTCTCCTTGCCTCACTGTTGAGGCTGTATCAATGTGCTGTGTGGATCACAATAGGGTCGATAAACCTTTTCCCCCCTTGCGATCCTTATTATGCCTCTTAGAACGACCCACACAAATGGGCCTTACTATTTTAAAGTTCATTTAACAGTTTCCTGTTATCTTGTTTATTTTTGGTTAAAGGTACTTATGTCTGTCAGACCAACTTGCACTACATTGCGGAAGAACTCTCTGGCTCCTGCCTCACCTTCCCGGATATATAGCTCCAGCAAAAATAAAAGGTGGGTCTCTGGGAGGGGGACCTGGCTGCATCAAGGTAAATTCCCGTACCTCAGACTATATGGCTGACTTATCGTTTGCGTCCTTCAATGTGAAGGGCTTTAACTCCCCTTCTAAGAGGAGCCAAGTCTTCGCATTGCTGCGCAAAGCTGGGGCCAGCGTCCTCCTCCTTCAGGAGACTCATTTCAAATTTAACCATTACCCTAATTTATCCTTTTCCAACTACCCCCTTCGGTATCATTGTGGAGGTAATTCTGCTGCATCCGGGGCGGTGAGTATTGGATTCCACAGGAGGATTCCTTTTAAATATATCTCCCATCTCCAAGATCCAGAAGGGAAATACTTGTTGGTGAAAGGTTCTATAGGTCCCCAAACCTATATCATTATTAATCTTTATGCCCCTAATACAGGCCAGCACACTTGGTTTGCGAAAGTCTTTCCCCTAATAGAATCCTTTGCTGAGGGCTTGACAGTAGTTGGAGGAGACCTAAACGCTACTTTAAATCCAACCCTAGATTCCTCTTCCCGCAAATCGAGTTTGTCCCTTAGGACATTACGTTTCATAAAAGATGGCTTCTGGAATTTAAATCTTATGGATGTATGGCGTATACTCAACCCAGACACAAACGACTATACGTTTTACTCTCACCCCCACCAATCATATCACAGATTGGATTACTTCTTTGTGTCTAAGGAACACCTCCAGCTCTGTCATAGACCCAAAATAGGTTCCATACTTTTGTCGGACCATGCTCCCATATTTCTACCAATTTCAGCACCTACACCTAACCCAAGTAAATTTAGATGGCGGTTAAACGAGTCCTTAATGAGCAACCAAAAGGTCAGGGAGAAGATATCGGATTTACTAAAGGAATATTTTTCCATTAATAAAATACCCGAAACTTCAGATCAGTCGCTCTGGGACGCCCATAAGCCCTATATTAGAGGACACTTCATTAGCCTTGGGGCATTCCTAAAAAAAGAAAGGAATAAAAAAATAGACTCCTTGAGTAGTAGGATTTTCTCCTTAGAAAAGATACATAAAAAATCCCTATTAGAGTCCCACTTTATAGAGCTTTCATCCCTAAAAGCAGAACTGAAATCCCTATTACAACAGTCTACCGCCAAATATTTCTTAAATTCTCAACACAAGTTCTATGCACATGGGGACAAAGCGTCCAAATTCATGATGCGAAGAATAAAAGATAGAAGATCCACAAACTATATGCACCAACTAGAATCCCCCCAAAGTGTTCCCCTATATTCTTCAAAACTTATAGGAACTCAATTCCGCACATTTTATGAAGCACTATATAACCTTCCTCCTACCTTGAACCCAGAAACCCACTCAGATCTCCTTGCATCCTTCCTGGATTCAATTTCCCTACCTACTTTAACCCCTGAAAATAAACTTAAATTGGCCTCCCAATTTACCCTAGAGGAATTGACTAAGGCACTAGCTCAATCCCCACATGGCAAGAGCCCTGGCCCTGATGGGTTCCCAGTACTCTATTATAAGACATTCCAACAAGTGGTTCTCCCGCATCTGCTCTCAGTCTGCAACATGGCTTTACAGGGGAAACATTTATCTAGAGATATGACAATGGCCCACATAACTTTAATCCCCAAAGAAGGGAAAAACTCAAAACACTGCGCAAGCCATAGGCCCATCTCACTTCTTAATATTGACCTTAAATTACTTGCGAAAATGTTGGCTAATCGCCTTGCGACTCTTCTTCCCTTGCTTGTACATGGGGATCAGGTGGGTTTTGTCAGAGGAAGAGAGGGTAGAGACAACACGGCCAGAGTCCTAAACGTGATATACTATTCCGTTTTACGGTCTAAGCCGCTGCTTCTTTTAAGCACGGATGCAGAAAAAGCATTCAATAGAATTGGCTGGGAATATCTGAAGCAAATCTTGCTTGGGTTTGGCCTGCCTGATCCCTTTGTACAAGCTACTTTTGCAATGTACTCCCAAGCTTCAGCATCGGTTTTGATCAATGGAGACCTAACCGACCCTTTCAGAATACAAAATGGCACCCGTCAGGGATGTCCCCTATCACCCTTACTTTTTGTTTTAGCCCTGGAACCCCTTCTTGCTAGACTGAGAGCAGACCGGGACATCCATGGAGTCATGCTAGGAGGCCAAAACCACAAACTTGCGGCTTTTGCAGATGACATAATGATTATGACATCCAACCCTAGTACTTCGCTCCCCTTAATCCAAAAATACCTGGATACGTGCAGCCTTTTGTCAAATTTTAAGATAAATAAACAAAAATCCTTAGTGAAATGTGTGAAGATTTCCCATCGAAACCAACTGAGCCTAAAAGAGAACTCTCCCTTTGATTGGTCATCTCCATACATCACTTACCTGGGGGTCAAGATAAGCCCTAATCCGTCTGAACTATTTGCACTTAACTATTTGCCCCTTTTACAATCCATCACTACTGACATAAATAGACTAAATATCCCTACTATATCTTGGTTTGGTCGTAAAAAACCTTTTGGTTTCACTAATTTTGCCTCGCCTTACTTATCTCCAACAGGTTTTACCCATCCCCGTCCCTAAGTCTTATTATGTCTCCCTCAGAAAACTTTTTAGTTTGTTTATTTGGACCCAAAAAAAAGCCAAGACTCTCTTATTCCCTACTAACACACCCTAAGCATTCAGGGGGCATAGCTTTCCCAGACCCTGAAACATATGGCAGGGCTGTCTTGCTATCCAGAGCAATAGATTGGCTCAGAACACCCAATCCTAAATCTTGGGTAGCGATGGAGCAAGAACTTGTAGGTCAACCCTTTCGGTCACTTTTGTTAGGGAACTACAGTCTGAATAAAATCCCCTCCTGTTCCTTTCCAAAAATACAAGCTACACTTAATGCATGGAAGCATCTCCAGTCCTCGCACTGTGCAATACCCTTCCCATCACCAACTCTGTCAGTGGGGGATGTCTTAGGCACTTCTCTCCCAGTAATAAGAGATTGCACTCCACGTGACATTAGAGAATCTACTATCTCCATTTTTGCTCTTCATCAGTCTGAAGATACCCCCCCCCACAGTCAAAGAGATCCAAACTAAACTTAATCCCCGCAAACAGTTTTTACCAGCCATCCTTTATCTACACTCTTATGTTTCACTACACATTTCAAGTAGGGATCAGCTTAGACCCTTGGTTTGGGTTGAATCGCTTTTCGCCCACCCTAAACCACCAAAAAAGTTAATCTCACAGTTATATAGAAAACTTAACAACCCCCCGTCACTAGTCAAACCAGCTTTTATTAGAAACTGGGAAAAAGACTTGAGCCTTGATTTCACATTTCCCAACTTACCAAAGATACTTCTATCTCCGCATAAGTCATCTCACTGTGTGCGTATACAGGAGAATGGGTATAAACTTTTAACCAGATGGTACAGAACGCCAGACGTGACATCTCTTTATTCAGACACGGCGACGGACCAATGTTGGAGATGCCTTGAGGACAGAGGGTCGTTCTTTCACATATGGTGGTCCTGTCCCATAATCAACAAATGGTGGAAATCCATATTTGATTTAAGCAATTTGATTTGTCACACAAATATACAGATGTCCCCGTCATTAGCTCTACTCAATATAGATATCAATACAACACCCCCACACCCCTCCTTTCTATTCAGACAATTATTGATTGCTGCATGCTTATTAGTGCCTAAACTCTGGTTATCAACCTCTACTCCGTCTTTGGAACAATGGAAACTGAAGGTTGACAAATTGTTAAGGTTTGAGGAGATTTCCTCTTGGGAAAAAGTACTCACAACACATTCTCTAAACAATGGAAGTTGTGGTCTGAATATAGGCACCCTAGCCGAGATAACTAAATCTACAACTATATAAACCTTCATTAGCACAGGAATGTGCCCTGTGAAGACCCCTCATGTAATGCTAAAGGTTAGGAAAGCTTCCACCACTTATTAGATATGCTATAAAGGGAAGTATTGTACCTGCATTTGCTTATCTTTATACGTGCGTAACCCTATTCATAGGGATCTTGCCTTGATGTACAATGACACTTATGTCATGCTTGATATATATGATACATTTATATGTACCTTGTTATGTTATGTTTTATTACTTTAAATAAAAAATTTAAATAAAAAAATAATAAAAAAAATGTTATCCTCAGCATACAAAAAACTTGTTTTCTGACTCAAAAAGACTGTCCAACAGGGAATAGAAAAATAATCAATAAAAATAAAGATCAATTTAAATATAACTTTATTACCACCTATAACACTGCCCATAATGAAATAAAAAATATCTTGACAAAAAACTGGAACATTCTACTGAATGACCCCATTCTGAAAAAAATATTACCAAAGAAACCAAATATCACATACAGAAGGAACATAACTTTAAAAAACATCTTGGCACCGAGTATAGTGAATTTTAAAAAATAAACAAAAAATTCAGTATTCCCACAAATACTCAGGGAACCATCGGAAATCAACGATGTAAACACATAAAATTTTTATTCTGCAGGAACATCTCCTCCGGACAATCAGATTTTACTTTATCTATCACAGGGGAAAATTTTAAAATAAAAACACACCTTCTTTTGGAGTGTCCCTGCAACCTGCAATATATAGGACGAACAACTCAGTGTATGAGAACCAGATTAAAAAACCATAGAAGTAATATAAATAGTGGAAAACAACACCATAGCATTTCTAGACATTTTGATACACAAAACAACCGCAATATATCTGTTCTAAAACTCATCATCGACTGGATTCCTCCAAACACCAAAAATAGATTCCAACAATTAGAAAATAAAGAATCCTACTGGATATTTCGCCTGCAGACCATGGTACCTGAAGGTCTCAATGAAGTCATAGAACATACTAAATAAACAATATTCAGGCTTCCTACCACAAGCACTTACTATAGACGAATATATATATAATATAGAAAAATAAATAATTTTAACAGAGTCTTATTTTAACAGACCTCTCTATCATAAATATTGATTTTATGTCAGCCCTCCCCCCCTTTTTTTTATTAGTATGTTAGAGTGTGTTGTGTTACCAAAACAGTATATCGCTGTATTTCAGATGTGTGTGTGTGTATATATATATATATATATATATATATATACACATGTACATATACATACACTGCTCAAAAAAATAAAGGGAACACAAAAATAACAAATCCTAGATCTGAATTAATTAAATATTCTTTTGAAATACTTTGTTCTTTACATAGTTGAATGTGCTGACAACAAAATCACACAAAAAAAAAAAATGGAAATCAAATTTTTTATCCCATGGAGGTCTGGATTTGGAGTCACCCTCAAAATTAAAGTGGAAAAACACACTACAGGCTGATCCAACTTTGATGTAATGTCCTTAAAACAAGTCATAATGAGGCTCAGTAGTGTGTGTGGCCTCCACGTGCCTGTATGACCTCCCTACAATGCCGGTGCATGCGCCTGATGAGGCGGACGGTCTCCTGAGGGATCTCCTCCCAGACCTGGACTAAAGCATCTGCCAACTCCTGGACAGTCTGTGGTGCAACGTGACGTTGGTGGATAGAGCGAGACGTGATGTCCCAGATGTTCTCAATTGGATTCAGGTCTGGGGAACGGGCGGGCCAGTCCATAGCATCAATGCCTTCGTCTTGCAGGAACTGCTGACACACTCCAGCCACATGAGGTCTAGCATTGTCTTGCATTAGGAGGAACCCAGGGCCAACCGCACCAGCATATGGTCTCACAAGGGGTCTGAGGATCTCATCTCGGTACCTAATGGCAGTCAGGCTACCTCTGGCGAGCACATGGAGGGCTGTGCGGCCCTCCAAAGAAATGCCACCCCACACCATTACTGACCTAATGCCAAACTGGTCATGCTAGAGGATGTTGCAGGCAGCAGAACGTTCTCCACGGCGTCTCCAGACTCTGTCACGTCTGTCACATGTGCTCAGTGTGAACCTGCTTTCATCTGTGAAGAGCACAGGGCGCCAGTGGCGAATTTGCCAATCTTGGTGTTTTCTGGCAAATGCCAAACGTCCTGCACGGTGTTGGGCTGTAAGCACAACCCCCACCTGTGGACGTCGGGCCCTCATATCATCCTCATGGAGTCTGTTTCTAACCGTTTGAGCAGACACATGCACATGTGGCCTGCTGGAGGTCATTTTGTAGGGCTCTGGCAGTGCTCCTCCTGTTCCTCCTTGCACAAAGGCGGAGGTAGCGGTCCTGCTGCTGGGTTGTTGCCCTCCTACGGCCTCCTCCACGTCTCCTGATGTACTGGCCTGTCTCCTGGTAGCGCCTCCATGCTCTGGACACTACGCTGACAGACACAGCAAACCTTCTTGCCACAGCTCGCATTGATGTGCCATCCTGGATAAACTGCACTACCTGAGCCACTTGTGTGGGTTGTAGACTCCGTCTCATGCTACCACTAGAGTGAAAGCACCGCCAGCATTCAAAAGTGACCAAAACATCAGCCAGGAAGCATATGAACTGAGAAGTGGTCAGGTCACCACCTGCAGAAACACTCCTTTATTGGGGGTGTCTTGCTAATTGACTATAATTTCCACCTGTTGTCTATCCCATTTGCACAACAGCATGTTAAATTGATTGTCACTCAGTGTTGCTTCCTAAGTGGACAGTTTGATTTCACAGAAGTGTGATTGACTTGGAGTTACATTGTGCTGTTTAAGTGTTCCCTTTATTTTTTTGAGCAGTGTATATATGTACATTATATATATGTACTATACACTCACCTGAAGAATTATTAGGAACACCATACTAATACGGTGTTGGACCCCCTTTTGCCTTCCGAACTGCCTTAATTCTATGTGGCATTGATTCAACAAGGTGCTGATAGCATTCTTTAGAAATGTTGGCCCATATTGATAGGATAGCATCTTGCAGTTGATGGAGATTTGAGGGCTGCACATCCAGGGCATGAAGCTCGCGTTCCACCACATCCCAAAGATGCTCTATTGGGTTGAGATCTGGTGACTGTGGGGGCCATTTTAGTACAGTGAACTCATTGTCATGTTTAAGAAACCAATGAAATGATTCGAGCTTTGTAACATGGTGCATTATTCTGCTGGAAGTAGCCATCAGAGGATGGATACATGTTCTCATTCTGTTTACGCCAAATTCGGACTCTACCATTTGAATGTCTCAACAGAAATCGAGACTCATCAGACCAGGCAACATTTTTCCAGTCTTCAACAGTCCAATTTTGGTGAGCTCGTGGAAATTGTAGCCTCTTTTTCCTATTTGTAGTGGAGATGAGTGGTACCCGGTGGGGTCTTCTGCTGTTGTAGCCCATCCGCCTCAAGGTTGTGCGTGTTGTGGCTTCACAAATGCTTTGCTGCATACCTCGGTTGTAACGAGTGGTTATTTCAGTCAACGTTGCTCTTCTATCAGCTTGAATCAGTTGGCCCATTCTCCTCTGACCTCTAGCATCCACAAGGCATTTTCACACCATTCTTTGTAAACCCTAGAAATGGTTGTGCGTGAAAATCCCAGTAACTGAGCAGATTGTGAAATACTCAGACCGGCCTGTCTGGCACCAACAACCATGCCACGCTCAAAATTGCTTAAATCACCTTTCTTTCCCATTCTGACATTCAGTTTGGAGTTCAGGAGATTGTCTTGACCAGGACCACACCCCTAAATGCATTGAAGCAACTGCCATGTGATTGGTTGACTAGATAATTGCATTAATGAGAAATAGAACAGGTGTTCCTAATAATTCTTTAGGTGAGTGTATATATACAGTCCCTGACAAAAGTCTTGTCGCTTCTCTATTTTGTAGAAACTCCTGCTATTAACCTGACTTTTAATTAATCAATTGCTGTTATAAATAGTTCATATGAAAAGCTAAAGCCCTCCCAAATTTAATGCTATATTTAATATAGTTATGTTCAGCTGACATTAGCACATCTCTAATGTCAACCAGGTTAATACCCATTTTTCTGATGACAAATCTTTTAAGGTCCCTTGCCCCACATCCTTACACCACTAATACAAGGCAAAAAGTGCTTTACAACATATGACTGCACCACTGAACGGCAAATATAT
Organism: Bufo bufo; assembly: GCF_905171765.1. Lineage (NCBI taxonomy): Eukaryota > Metazoa > Chordata > Amphibia > Anura > Bufonidae > Bufo > Bufo bufo. Next base: position 69,694,359 of record NC_053396.1, read on the forward strand.
ATTTTTTGGTGCCACTAATACACGCCACAAAAGGCTTTACAACATATAACTGCACCGCTGAACGTCAAATATATTTTTTTGGTGCCACTAATCCACGGCATAAAGGGCTGTGATTTTCACACTTCACCACACAATGGCTAATAAGCCCTTTTTTCCACTAACACAAGCCAAAAAATTCTTTAGAACCTATAACTGCACCGCACAAGTTCAAATAAGACGTAGAAATATTTCCTTGTAATAAACCCTGTAAATGCCTGTATTAAACAGCACTTGCAGCCCAATAACAAGAATGATTTGCTGGAATTACAGAGCTGTAAAATGGCAATTTAGATCCCCAGTCAGTGCAGCAAGGTGTAATAGGATTGTTCTTATTACCCAGACAGTAACCTCCCCTACTGAATCGTGTTTGACAGAAATGCTGTGGAATGATTCCTCCCTATCTTTTCCCTATACCCTGAATAATCTTTCCCTGCACTTGTAAATCGTTTTTTTTTTTCGAACACTGTCCCTAACGCCTGCTGACGTCTCTCTCTGCACTAAGTACACTGGTAAATAGCAGAATCCAAGATGGCTGAAGCTATTTATAGGGCTGTGACATCACAGGGCTGGGTGCTGACTGTCTGCATGCATGGCATTATGGGTGATCCCGCCTTCCCAGAGTTACTTTCTCCATGTCCTCACACGTGCAGCAGCCATTTTAGGAAAAAATGCGATTCGTTACCACGAAGCATGAGGCAATTCGACTTTGGTGCAAATCAAATTTTTCCTAAAATTCCACTTCCTCAGCTTTGATTTGCTCATCTCTAATTGCCGCTTCTGTATAAAAAATATAAAAATATCACATGATCTACCTTGCCTCACAAAAAGCATAATATATGCATACACACACGCAATGCACAACTACCTCTAGCAAAAGATTTATATACTGCAGGAGTAACTTATATACACACACTGACCAAAAATATAAACGCAACACTTTCGGTTTTGCACCCATTTTGCATGAGCTGAACTAAAAGATCTGAAACATTTTATACATACACAAAAGACCCATTACTCTCAAATATTGTTCACAAATCTGTCTAAATCTGTGTTAATGAGCACTTCTTCTTTGCCGAGATAATCCATCCCACCTCACAGGTGTGGCATATCAAGGTGCTGATTAGACAGCATGAATATTGCACAGGTGTGCCTTAGACTGCCCACAATAAAAGTCCACTCTGAAATGTGCAGTTTGATCACACAGCACGTTGCCACAGATGTTGCAACGTTTGAGGGAGCGTGCAATTGGCATGCCGACTGCAGGAATGTCTACCAGAGCTGTTGCCCTGTCAATAAATGTTCATTTCCCTACCACATTCGTCTGCAAAGGAGTTTCAGAGAATTTGGCAGTATATCCAACCGGCCTCACAACCGCAGACCACGTGTAACAACACCAGCCCAGGACCTCCACATCCAGCATGTTCACCTCCTTGATCATCTAAAACCAGCAACCCGGACAGCTGCAGCAACAATCGGTTTGCATAACCAAAGCATTTCTGCACAAACTGTCAGAAACCGTCTCAGGGAAGCTCATCTGCATGCTTGTCGTCCTCATCGGGGTCTGGACCTGACTAAAGTTAGTCGTCATAACCGACTTGAGTGGGCAAATGCTCACATTCGATGGCGTCTGGCACGTTGGAGAGGCGTTCTGTTCACGGTTTTTATTGTTCAGGGCAGATGGCAGACGGCGTGTGTGGCATGGTGTGGGTGAGCAGTTTGCTGACATCAACATTGTGGATCGAGTGGCCCATGGTGGCGGTGGGGTTATGGTATGGGCAGGCGTATGTTATGGAAAACGCATTTTATTGATGGCATTTTGAATGCACAGAGATACCGTGACGAGATCCTGAGGCCCATTGTTGTGCCATTCATCCACGACCATCACCTCATGTTGAAGCATTATAATGCACGGCCCGATATTGCAAGGATCTGTACACAATTCCTGGAAGCTGAAAACATGTCATCCATTTAGCATGTTTGGGATGCTGTGGATCAGTATATACAACAGCGTGTTCCAGTTCCTGCCAATATTCTGCAACTTCACACAGCTATTGAAGAGGAGTGGACCAACATTCCACAGGCCACAATCAGCAACCTGATCAACTCTATGCAACGGAGATGTGTTGCACTGCATGAGGCAAATGGTGGCCACAACAGATACTGACTGGTGTCCTGACCCCCTTTCCCCCCACACACACACACCAGTAAGGCAAAACCTTGCACATTTCAGATTTCAGAGTGGCCTTTTATTGTTGGCAGTCTAAGGCACAACTGTGTAATATTCATGCTGTCTAATCAGCATCTTTATTACCTCAACCTGACGAAGCCGCATCGCGGCAAAACATGTCAGGTGGGGTAGTGACAATCTACAATTTGTAGACAGGTTGCAGTATAGGGCAAGATCCACAACCAGCAGGGTCGCAATCATTGTCCAGCTCAATACATATTGTGCAAATGTTCGGAGGCAAACTGCCTGATCTCCCAGCGTGTGAGACGTGTGAATGAATGATGGATGTCTGTCGCATAGGGAAATAGGAATACATCTTATCTATTTACAATAGAAACTCCTATACCTAGGACCTATAGGGACACCAAACAATTCACCATTGAAACCTGAACCTGAATCCATGATGTAAACCACCTCTTAAATAGAACAGAGCGAGCAAAAGCGGCCCAAAAAAAGACATAAATTAACTGGCTTAGGCCTCATGCACACGACCGTTTTTTTTTAAGGTCCCCAAAAACGGGGTCCGTAGGTCCATGATCCATGACCGTTTTTTCGTCCGTGGGTCTTCCTTGATTTTTGGAGGATCCACGGACATGAAAAAAAAAGTCGTTTTGGTGTCCGCCTGGCCGTGCGGAGCCAAACGGATCCGTCCTGAATTACAATGCAAGTGAATGGGGACGGATCCGTTTGACGTTGACACAATATGGTGCAATTGCAAACGGATCCGTCCCCCATTGACTTTCAATGTAAAGTCAGGAGTCCCTATTATACCATCGGATCAGAGTTTTCTCCAATCCGATGGTATATTTTAATTTGAAGCGTCCCCATCACCATGGGAACGCCTCTATGTTAGAATATACCTTCGGATTTGAGTTAGATCGTGAAAACGCATATCCAACAGTATATTCTAACACAGAGGCGTTCCCATAGTGATGGGGACGCTTCAAGTTAGAATATACTTTTAACTGTGTACATGACTGCCCCCTGCTGCCTGGCAGCACCCGATTTCTTACAGGGGGCTATAATACGCACAATTAACCCCTCAGGTCCTGAGGGGTTAATTGTGCGTATCATAGCCCCCTGTAAGAGATCATGTGCTGCCAGGCAGGAGGGGGCACACCCCCCTCCCTCCCCAGTTTTAAATTCATTGGTGGCCAGTGGGCCCCCCCTCCCTCCCCTGTATTACTGTAGATTCATTGGTGGCAAGTGGGCCCCCCTCCCTCCCCTGTAGTACTGTAGATTCATTGGTGGCCAGTGGTCCCCCCTCCCTCCCCTGTAGTACTGTAGATTCATTGGTGGCCAGTGGGCCCCCCCTCCCTCCCCCTCCTAATTAAAATCTCCCCCCTATCATTGGTGGCAGCGGAGAGTTCCGATCGGAGTCCCAGTTTAATCGCTGGGGCTCCGATCGGTAACCATGGCAACCAGGACGCTACTGCAGTCCTGGTTGCCAAGGGTACTTAGCAATTTTTAGAAGCATTATACACTGCTCCAAAAAATAAAGGGAACACTTAAACAACACAATGTAACTCCAAGTCAATCACACTTCTGTGAAATCAAACTGTCCACTTAGGAAGCAACACTGAGTGACAATCAATTTCACATGCTGTTGTGCAAATAGGATAGACAACAGGTGGAAATTATAGGCAATTAGCAAGACACCCCCAATAAAGGAGTGGTTCTGCAGGTGGTGACCTGACCACTTCTCAGTTCCTATGATTCCTGGCTGATGTTTTGGTCACTTTCGAATGCTGCCGATGATTTCACTCTAGTGGTAGCATGAGACGGAGTCTACAACCCACACAAGTGGCTCAGGTAGTGCAGCTTATCCAGGATGGCACATCAATGCGAGCTGTGGCAAGAAGGTTTGCTGTGTCTGTCAGCGTAGTGTCCAGAGCATGGAGGCGCTACCAGGAGACAGGCCAGTACATCAGGAGATGAGGAGGAGGCCGTAGGAGGGCAACAACCCAGCAGCAGGACCGCTACCTCCGCCTTTGTGCAAGGAGGAACAGGAGGAGCACTGCCAGAGCCCTGCAAAATGACCTCCAGCAGGCCACAAATGTGCATGTGTCTGCTCAAACGGTCAGAAACAGACTCCATGAGGGTGATATGAGGGCCCGACGTCCACAGGTGGGGGTTGTGCTTACAGCCCAACACCGTGCAGGACGTTTGGCATTTGCCAGAAAACACCAAGATTGGCAAATTCGCCACTGGCGCCCTGTGCTCTTCACAGATGAAAGCAGGTTCACACTGAGCACGTGACAGACGTGACAGAGTCTGGAGACGCCGTGGAAAACGTTCTGCTGCCTGCAACATCCTCCAGCATGACCGGTTTGGCATTGGGTCAGTAATGTTGTGGGGTGGCATTTCTTTGGAGGGCCGCACAGCCCTCCATGTGCTCGCCAGAGGTAGCCTGACTGCCCTTAGGTACCGAGATGAGATCCTCAGATACCTTGTGAGACCATATGCTGGTGCGGTTGGCCCTGGGTTCCTCCTAATGCAAGACAATGCTAGACCTCATGTGGCTGGAGTGTGTCAGCAGTTCCTGCAAGACGAAGGCATTGATGCTATGGACTGGCCCGCCCGTTCCCCAGACCTGAATCCAATTGAGCACATCTGGGATATCACGTCTCGCTCTATCCACCAACGTCACGTTGCACCACAGACTGTCCAGGAGTTGGCAGATGCTTTAGTCCAGGTCTGGGATGAGATCCCTCAGGAGACCGTCCGCCACCTCATCAGGAGCATGCACAGGCGTTGTAGGGAGGTCATACAGGCACGTGGAGGCCAGACACACTACTGAGCCTCATTTTGACTTGTTTAAAGGACATTACATCAAAGTTGGATCAGCCTGTAGTGTGTTTTTCCACTTTAATTTTGAGGGTGACTCCAAATCCAGACCTCCATGGGTTAAAAAATTTGATTTCCATATTTTTTTTTGTGTGTGATTTTGTTGTCAGCACATTCAACTATGTAAAGAACAAAGTATTTCAGAAGAATATTTAATTAATTCAGATCTAGGATGTGTTATTTTTGTGTTTTCTTTATTTTTTTGAGCAGTGTACTTACCTGCGAGCTGCGATGTCTGTGACCGACCGGGCGCTCCTCCTACTGGTAAGTGAAAGGTCTGTGCGGCGCATTGCTTATAGCAGAGACCTCTCACTTACCAGTAGGAGGAGCGCCCGGCCGGACACAGACATCGCAGGTAAGTATAATGCTTCTAAAAATTGCTAAGTAACCATGGCAACCAGGACTGCAGTAGCGGTTGCCATGGTTACCGATCGGAGCCCCAGCGATTAAACTGGGACTCCGATCAGAACTCTCCGCTGCCACCAATGATAGGGGGGAGATTTTAATTGGGAGGGGGAGGGAGGGGGGCCCACTGGCCACCAATGAATCTACAGTACTACAGGGGAGGAAGGGGGGGCCGCACTGGCCACCAATGAATCTACAGTACTACAGGGGAGGGAGGGGGGTGTGCCCCCTCCTGCCTGGCAGCACATGATCTCTTACAGGGGGCTATGATACGCACAATTAAGCCCTCAGGTGCGGATCACAGCCCCCTGTAAGAGATCGGGTGCTGCCAGGCAGCAGAGGGCAGTCATGTACACAGTTCGTAGTATATTCTAACTAGAAGCGTCCCTATCACTATGGGAACGCCTCTGTGTTAGAATATACTGTCGGACCTGAGTTTTCACAAAGTGAAAACTCAGCTCTGAAAAAGCTTTTATGCAGACGGATCTGCGGATCCGTCTTGTGAAAGTAGCCTACGGCCACGGACCAAGGGCGCGGATGCCAATCTTGTGTGCATCCGTGTTTTTTCACGGACCCATTGACTTGAATGGGTCCGCGAACCGTTGTCCGTCAAAAAAATAGGTCAGGTCATATTTTTTGGACGGACAGGAAACACGGATCACGGATGTGGCTGCAAAACGGTGCATTTTCCGATTTTTCCACGGACCCATTGAAAGTCAATAGGTCCGCGATAAAAAACGGAAAACGGAACAACGGCCGCGGATGCACACAACGGTCGTGTGCATGAGGCCTTAGCCTGTAACTGCAACCTGATATTTTTTAATGACCTTGTAGTATTGGTTTCACTGAGTATTTTCGTTTTAAAAGTAAATAATAAAGGTTAAAGTTTAAAACATATAGATAGGACCCCTAAAAGGAGTTTTTTGTCACAAACCCGAAAGTGTTGCGTTTATATTTTTGGTCAGTGTATATATTTAGAACAAGAGCAGCACAGCAGGCCAAATTTAAATATGGAGGTGCATGCCAATTAATCCGGAAACAAATCCAGGACAATATAAGAAAAAAACACTCACAAGATTGCAGCACTCTCACAAAAAATGAGTAAAAAGAAAAAACACTATTCACCCCTGTGGTCAGAACTAGGGATGAGCAAACTTATGTTTCAAGTTTGGGGTAAAAGGTTCAGGTTCGGGTTATCTAACAGTTCCTTTATGGATAACTTATGGTCCGTGGTAGAGGAATTAATAGCAGAATTCTTAGATAACTTGAACCTTGTACGCTGAACTTGAAAAACTAGTTGCAACGTTTCAGCTCATATGTTGAAAAAAAGCTCTGTGAATGAGCTGAAAACATTGCAACCTCATGGGTGAATAAAGTGTTTGAGAGTGCTGTTATATATATATGTCATTTTTCAAACTGGTGTAGAGTAGAACTGGCTTAGATGCCCATAGCAACGAATCAGATTCTACCTTTCATTTTTCACAGTTCCTTAGGAAAATGAAAGGACGAATCTGATTGGTTGCCATGGGCGACTAAACCAGTTTTCCTTTGCACTAGTTTTGATCAATCTCCCCCACTGTGTACTTCTATGTGTACATAGCATTGTGTCACACTATAATAATCTGTGTGGGAAAAGTAACCGCTCACTGTGCGGACTGCACACATACTGTATTCAGAAGAGAGTGCATGCTTTGACCACGTGAGAGCTTTCAGTAATGAGATCTATATCCTGCTTATAACGCCTGGTTCTGACTGTAGATCGCTGCACTAATGTTATCAGCAGAAATATCTATTGTGTCCACAAATAATGGACTTTCTACAGAATGGAAAATGAGAAATAGATCTGCTGATTACACCACGCAACAAAAATCTGCTACTGGGCAAAAAACATTTGTCCTATACTAAATAGAGTGTGCGGATTACAAATCCGAAGTCAGAATTGTTGTAACTAGAGTTGAGCGAACACCTGGATGTTCGGGTTCGAGAAGTTCGGCCGAACTTCCCGGAAATGTTCGGGTTCGGGATCCGAACTCGACCCGAATTTCACCCCGAACCCGAACCCCATTGAAGTCAATGGGGACCCGAACTTTTCGGCAGTAAAAAGGCTGTAAAACAGCCCAGGAAAGGGCTAGAGGGCTGCAAAAGGCAGAAACATGTAGGTAAATCCCCTGCAAACAAATGTGGATAGGGAAATGTATTAAAAAAAAATAAAAAAAAATTTAACCAATATCAATTGGAGAGAGGTCCCATAGCAGAGAATCAGGCTTCATGTCACCCACCACTGGAACAAGCCACTGTCAGATATGTTTAGGCCCCAGCACCCAGACAAAGGAGAGAGGTCACATAGCAGAGATTCAGGCTTCATGTCATAGCAGAGAATCATGCTTCATGTCACCCAACACTGGAACAGGCCACTGTCAGATATTTTTAGGCCCCGACACCCAGACAGAGGAGAGGTTCATTCAACTTTGGGTTGCCCCGCAATATAATGGTAAAATGAAAATAAAAAGAGGATTGAATGAGGAAGTGCCCTGAAGTACAATAATATATGGTTAAGGGGAGGTAGTTATAAATGTCTAATCTGCACAAGGGATGGACAGGTCCTGTGGGATCCATGCTTGGTTCATTTTTATGAACGTCAGCTTGTCCACATTGGCTGTAGACAGGCGGCTGCGTTTGTCTGTAATGATGCCCCCTGCCGTGCTGAATACACGTTCAGACAAAACGCTGGCCGCCGGGCAGGCCAGCACCTCCAAGGCATAAAAGGCTAGCTCTAGTCACGTGGACAATTTGGAGACCCAGAAGTTGAATGGGGCCGAACCATCAGTCAGTACGTGGAGGGGTGTGCACACGTACTGTACCACCATGTTAGTGAAATGTTGCCTCCTGCTAACACGTTCCGTATCAGGTGGTGGTGCAGTTAGCTGTGGCGTGTTGACAAAACTTTTCCACATCTCTGCCATGCTAACCCTGCCCTCAGAGGAGCTGGCCGTGACACAGCTGCGTTGGCGACCTCTTGCTCCTCCTCTGCCTTCGCCTTGGGTTTCCACTTGTTCCCCTGTGACATTTGGGAATGCTCTCAGTAGCGCATCTACCAACGTGCGCTTGTACTCGCGCATTTTCCTATCACGCTCCAGTGCAGGAAGTAAGGTGGGCACATTGTCTTTGTACTGGGGATCCCACAGGGTGGCAACCCAGTAGTCCGCACACGTTAAAATGTCGTTGCGCAGGCACTGCAGCATGTAGTCGCTCATGTGTGCCAGGCTGCCCAGAGGTAAGGACAAGCTGTCCTCTGTGGGAGGCGTATCGTCATCGTCCTGCGTTTCCCCCCAGCCAAGCACCAGTGATGGGCCCGAGCTGCGTTGGGTGCCACCCCGCTGTGAACATGCTTCATCCTCATCCTCTTCCACCTCCTCCTCATCCTCGTCCTCCTCGTTCTCCAGTAGTGGGCCCTGTCTGACCACATTTGTACCTGGCCTCTGCTGTTGCAAAAAAACTCCCTCTGAGTCACTTCTAAGAGACTGGCCTGAAAGTGCTAAAAATGACCCCTCTTCCTCCTCCTCCTCCTGGGCCACCTTCTCTTCCATCATCGCCCTAAGTGTTTCCTCAAGGAGACATAGAAGTGGTATTGTAACGCTGATAACGGCGTCATCACCACTGGCCATATTGGTGGAGTACTCGAAACAGCGCAACAGGGCACACAGGTCTCGCATGGAGGCCCAGTCATTGGTGGAGAAGTGGTGCTGTTCCGCAGTGCGACTGACCCGTGCGTGCTGCAGCTGAAACTCCACTATGGCCTGCTGCTGCTCGCACAGTCTGTCCAGCATGTGCAAGGTGGAGTTCCACCTGGTGGGCACGTCGCATATGAGGCGGTGAGTAGGAAGGCCGAAGTTACGCTGTAGCGCAGACAGGCGAGCAGCAGCAGGATGTGAACGCCAGAAGCGCGCACAGACGGCCCGCACTTTATGCAGCAGCTATGACATGTCGGGGTAGTTGTGAATGAACTTCTGCACCACCAAATTCAGCACATGCGCCAGGCAAGGGATGTGCGTCAAACCGGCTAGTCCCAGAGCTGCAACGAGATTTCGCCCATTATCGCACACCACCAGGCCGGGCTTGAGGCTCACCGGCAACAACCACTCGTCGGTCTGTTGTTCAATACCCCGCCACAACTCCTGCGCGGTGTGGGGCCTCTCCCACAAACATATGAGTTTCAGAATGGCCTGCTGACGTTTACCCCGGGTTGTGCTGAAGTTGGTGGTGAAGGTGTGTGGCTGACTGGAGGAGCAGGTGGAAGAAGAGGAGGAGGAAGCCAAGTAGGAGGAGGAGGCTACAGGAGGCAAAGAATGTTGCCTTGCGATCATTGGCGGCGGAAGGACAATGCGCCAATGAGCTCTCCGCCTGGTGCCCAGCCGCCACTACATTTACCCAGTGTGCAGTTAGGGAGATATAGCGTCCCTGGCCGTGCTTACTGGTCCACGTATCTGTGGTTAGGTGGACCTTGCCACAGATGGCGTTCCGCAGTGCACACTTGATTTTATTGGATACTTGGTTGTGCAGGGAAGGCACAGCTCTCTTGGAAAAGTAGTGGCGGCTGGGAACAACATACTGTGGGACAGCAAGTGACATGAGCTGTTTGAAGCTGTCTGTGTCCACCAGCCTGAATGACAGCATTTCATAGGCCAGTAGTTTAGAAATGCTGGCATTCAGGGCCAGGGATCGAGGGTGGCTAGGTGGGAATTTACGCTTTCTCTCAAATATTTGTGAGATGGAGAGCTGAACGCTGCCGTGTGACATGGTTGGGATGCTTGGTGACGGAGGTGGTGGTGTTGGTGGTACATCCTCTGTTTGCTGTGCGGCAGGTGCCAACGTTCCTCGAGAGGCGGAGGAAGAGGCCGAGGCAGCAGCAGAAGAGGTAGCAGGGGGAGCCTGCGTGAGTTCCATGTTTTTAAGGTGTTTACTCCACTGCAGTTCATGCTTTGCATGCAGGTGCCTGGTCATGCTGGTTGTGCTAAGGTTCAGAACGTTAATGCCTCACTTCAGGCTCTGATGGCACAGCGTGCAAACCACTCGGGTCTTGTCGTCAGCACATTGTTTAAAGAACTGCCACTCAAGGGAACTCCTTGAAGCTGCCTTTGGGGTGCTCAGTCCCAAATGGCGGTGGCCAGTAGCAGGTGGACTCTCTTGGCGGCGGGTGTTCTGATTTTGCCCACTGCTCCCTCTTTTGCTACGCTGTTGGCTCGGTCTCACCACTGCCTCTTCCTCCAAACTCTGAAAGTCAGTGGCACGACCTTCATTCCATGTGGGGTCTAGGACCTCATCGTCCCCTGCATCGTCTTCCACCCAGTCTTCCTCCCTGACCTCCTGTTCAGTCTGCACACTGCAGAAAGACGCAGCAGTTGGCACCTGTGTTTCATCATCAGAGATGTGCTGAGGTGGTATTCCCATGTCCTCATCATCAGGAAACATAAGTGGTTGTGCTTCAGTGCATTCTATGTCTTCCACCGCTGGGGAAGGGCTAGGTGGATGCCCTTGGGAAACCCTGCCAGCAGAGTCTTCAAACAGCATAAGAGACTGCTGCATAACTTGAGGCTCAGACAGTTTCCCTGATATGCATGGGGGTGATGTGACAGACTGATGGGCTTGGTTTTCAGGCGCCATCTGTGCGCTTTCTGCAGAAGACTGGGTGGGAGATAATGTGAACGTGCTGGATCCACTGTCGGCCACCCAATTGACTAATGCCTGTACCTGCTCAGGCCTTACCATACTTAGAACGGCATTGGGCCCCACCAAATATCGCTTTAAATTCTGGCGTCCACTGCGACCTGAGGTAGTTTGTACACTAGGACGTGTGGCTGTGGCAGAAAGGCCACGTCCTCTCCCAGCACCAGAGGGTCCACTAACACCACCACGACCATGTCCACGTCCCTTACTAGATGTTTTCCTCATTGCTACCGTTCACCACAATAATAAAAAAATTATTTGGCCCAATGTATTGAATTAAAATTCAGACCTTTTTTTACTGGCACCTAACACTATCTAGCTATCTACTTAGGTACCGTATTACACTAATTCAGGCATAGCAGTAACCACAGATTTAGCTGAATATAAATTGTAGGCCTAGTATTTAGGCGCTGGATGACAGGTATACGTTTACGGACAGAATTAGACTTGGAGATGCACGGTAGCGTTTGAAGTTATTGAGAATGACCCGCACCTTCAATCTAATATACTCTTTTATGGATAGATTTAAACTTGGCCTGCTACAGCAGAAACCACTGATTTAGGGAATTGCTAATTTGGGAATTTTATTTCAACCCAGAAAAAAATATATCCTTTGCCAGACAGCAGACAGTATTACAATTGGCTAGCCACAGCTGAAACACCAGATTTAGGGTACTGCATTTTGGCAATTGTATTTCACCTCTCAATAAAATAGCAAGAACAGCCAAGCCCCTGATGTAGGATATAGCAAAAAAAAAAAAACACTATTGATGGTTAAATGTACTTGGTGGCAGCTTGTGCTGGCGCACCACAAGACACAAAATGGCCGCCGATCACCCCAGAAAAAAGTGACAAAAACGCTCTGGGCAGCCTTAAAACAGTGAGCAATTAAATAGCAGAGGTTGAATGATACACAGCTGTACATCGATCACTTCAGTAATTGTTTTTGAAGAGTAAATCACTGCCTAATCTTGCCCTAACAGCAGCAGCTGCATCCTATCCCTACACTGATCAGAGCAGAGTGACGTGCGGCGCTACGTGACTCCAGCTTAAATAGAGGCTGGGTCACATGCTGCACTGGCCAATCACAGCCATGCCAATAGTAGGCATGGCTGTGATGGTCTCTTGGGGCAAGTAGTATGACGCTTGTTGATTGGCTGCTTTGCAGCCTTTCAAAAAGCGCCAAGAAAGCGCCGAACACCGAACCCGGACTTTTACGAAAATGTTCGGGTTCGGGTCCGTGTCACGAACACCCCAAAATTACTATACAGTTCGGGTTCGCTCATCCCTAGTTGTAACACGTCACAAAATGTTGCTATGCATAAAAATGCCTAAATGAATTAAAGGGAACCTGTCACCAGTTTTATGGTGTCCTAACTAAGGGCAAGATAAATAAGTGACTGATTCTCTTAGCACAATGCTGGGTCACTTTCTTTAATTGACCCAGTCAATCTGCCAACATCTTGTATTGAAAAGCTCCAGCTGATAATGATGAGTCCTTAATATTCATCAGCTCCTGACTCTCCCCGCCCATCTGGGCTGAATGACAGTTTGTTTCCATAGGAATCAGCAGCAGGTGGGCAGGGGAGTGGCTATAGCTCTGAATTAAATATACGCTGGACTCAATGACATCACGCTGGACTCCAATCAGCTCATTAGCATGCGGCATCTTTGTGTGTATAATATGAGATAACCATCTGTCACACCAGTAAGTGAATACATCTAAGGCACTTTTTAGTAGTTAATGATTGAATATAATTAGTTAGATTATAATCAAAAATCCACATGACAGGTTCCCTTTAAGCACTTGGAAAGCATTGAATAAATTTGAACAGAACGAGTTTTACTCCAACAATTACCTGATCTACATCAAAGTTTGCGTAGTAAACAGTGTATGAAAATATAATATAACAAAATTTCAAAAAAAGTCTTGTTTTTGAGTTTAAAGCCCCTTTCACACGGGCGAGAATTCTGCACGGGTGCAATGCGTGAGGTGAACGCATTGCACCCGCACTGATTCCGGACCCATTCACTTCAATGGGGCTATGCAGATGAGTGGTGATTTTCACGCATCACTTGTGAAAATGGCAGCATGTTCCATATTCAGCGTTTTTCACGCAACGCAGGTTTTTCACTCAATGGGGCTGCGTGAAAATTACAAGCATCCGCAAGCAACTGCGGATGCAGTGCAATTTTCATGCATGGTTGCTAGGAGATGATAGGGATGAGCAACCCCGGACCCCATTAAAGTCTATTACATTGTTATAAGGGAACATAATAGCATTCTTAATACAGAATGCTTAGTAAAATGTCCCTTGAGGGGTAAAAAAATATATATATATATATATACAACTCACTTCATCCACTTGATCGCGTAGCCGGCATAGTCTTCTTTCTTCTTCTTTCAGGACCTGCAAAAGGACCTTCTATCTTCATTCAGCAGGACCTGCGCTGATGCGTGGTGAGTGCGAATACATCAAAGGTCCTTTTGTAGGTCCTGAAAGAAGAAGAAAGAAGACTATGCGGGCTGCGCGATCAAGTGGATGAGGCGAGTTATGTTTTTATTATTTTTTAACCCTCAATTGACATTATACTTAGCATTCTGTATTAAAGAATGCTATTATATATATTATAACCATGTTATAATGGAAAAAAATTAAATCTACAGTGAAGAAGTCCGGGTTCAGTGAAGAAGTCCGGGTTCGGGTCTGGGTACCACATTCAGTTTTTTTCACGCGCGTGCAAAACACATTGCACACGCGTGGAAAAAAACTGAAGATCGGAACGCAATCGCAGACAAAACCGACTGCAATTGCATGCTTACTCGCACAGGTTTCCTGCAATGCTCCCTGAACGCATCCAGCCCTCACCCGCGACTCCCGTGTGAAGGGGGCCTAAAATTCTTACTTGAGCAAGGCCCAGTACTGTTAAAAGTTCTTCAGGCATCTGCTTTTGCGTTTGTGAACGTCATATTTTCCCGTTGCAAAAACCAGCAGTAGTCCCCCATCATGTTGGAATTCCAGCGGCCTTGATACCTGTTCTCCATTGTAGAAATATCTTATCGAACCGTTCTCCATGTTCGTCACTTACGTGTCCCAAATTGGGTGGGAAAAAGTCAAGATGGGAATGTAAGAAATGCACTTTCAATGACATTCGGCAGCCAAGTTGTTCATATGCTGTAAGCATGTTGTCTACTAATTCAGCATAGTTTGCAGCTCATCTGTTCCCAAGGAAGTTCTGCACTACTAGTACAAATGCATTCCAAGCTGAAAGACTCTTTGTCAGATTATTGCGCTGATCATAAGTAGTGTATTTGCCACATATGTAGCAGAAATTGTCTGGATCGTTAACGCATATGCGTTTATCCATCTGAAGTTTCAAAACTGATAGCACTATAATAGATCACTTTATCAAAATCTGTCCAGCTTGCCTTATATACTAATTGCTGACATCAGCCTGAGTGCGTCTGAACAGGTCTGGACATGTCCATTGGAATATCTCCAATTGAATGCATAAATATTATAACTGAATAGGCTTTGCACGTATAACTTAACACTTTTAGGACCTCCACCATACATGTATGGCGCCCGCTTGCACATGCAGCAGGCACCATAGCCGCCGGGTTTCTGCTATTTTAAATAGCAGAGACCCGCTGCACATGTATGTGATCAGCCATAAGGCTGATCGCATACATTTTCCATTTCAGATGCTGTGGTCAAATGTGACCACGGCATCTGCACAGTCCGGAAGCAGAAGTCGCACACTTCCGCTCCGGTAATAGCGTTCCCCGGCTGAGATCGGGGAACCTGTTACATTGATCTAATAGGCTGAAGCCTCAAGCAGGTATAGTGTACTGGTATAGTGCAAATGAAGTGTCTATATAGACATCAATGAACACAATTGGCAATCTAATGATTGCCAGTTATTGTCACCCAAGGTCACACAAAAAAGTAAAAAAAATTTTTTTTTATAAAAAGTGTTCAAAAAGTCGCACACACTTCAAATTGGTATCACTGAAAATAACAGATCGTCCCGCAAAAAAATTAGCCCCCACACAGCCCCATACACATAACTACAAAAAAGTTATCGGGGTCAGAATATGGTTATAAAATATTTTTTTAAATTTCCCTCAAAGGTTTTAATTTTTTTTTCAGTATTAAAAAGCAAAAAAAAATGATACAAGTGTGGTATTGTTATAACCGTACTAACCTGGCGAATGAAGATAACAGGTCAATTTTACCGAATAGTGTACAGTGTAAAAAACAAACAAAAAAATTATAATCAGAATTGTGTTTTTTACCAATTCTACCCCATTTGGAACTTTTTGCCTACTACATGGTATGCAACCGTAAATAGTGCCATTAGAAATTAGAACTTGTCCCGCAAGAAATAAGCCCTAATAAGGCTATGTGAATGGAAAAATAAAAAAGTTAAGACTAGGGAAAGGTGGGGAGTGAAAAAACGAAAACGCAAAAATGGAAAATCCCAGGGTCCTTAAAGGGGTTAAAATCTAGACGTGTCAGGCAAATTCCGAGTTCATATTTGGAATCAGCACGCTCATTTTAGTATAAATCACATGTTTTTCTCTCAGTAGCAAAATCATTGTTGCACGGTCTGTATGTAAGTAGCTGCTAGCTGTGCTGTGTAACAGGATGCGGGCGCGGGGCTGTGGAGCTTGTGCTGGTGCATGTGAAATCAACAGGAACGCCCACAGAGCTGAGGAGACCTGAGAAACGGTCAGTGAATCTCATAGAAGAGCATTTCTGATTGCATGTGAAGCAAACAAGTGCAATTTTATTATGTGATGCATTACAGTAAGATATGGGGTTATTGATTTTTAGTGCACAAAGGTGTCCATAGCCTTGAACCTAAGACCTTCTGTATTGGACACAGATACTATAATCAGGGAGCCTCAGAGCCCACTATTGTTAACAGAAGGATTTTCTGTGACTAAAAACCTCGGTAGTATTCTTCCCATGTATAATGTATTCTCATGTAATGCATTGTCAGGATTTTCTCTGACTAAAAATCTCAATTATGGTCGTGGCTACGGATATTGGAGCTGGCGTGACAGTGCCAAGGATTAGACCTATATGTATTCTGCTGACTAACTAAAAGGCCTGGATTGTGCCCATAGCCACGAACGTGGGTAGCCTATAAGGGGCCAAGAAGTCAAGCAGGGTAGATTTTAGGATTTTATTGAATAGGTACATGGTTTATAAAACTAATTTACGAAAAGCTTCTGAAATTTCCTGGTGTGGATTAGGAATGTTACCAGTGTAGAAGAGAAAATAGACAGCTGTTTGATGCGTGCTTCAGAATTGTCCGCCCCCTGCCACACTTGATTATGGAATAAAACGCTACTATTTCAACACACTGGTGAGTGCCGCTGTCTATTTTCTCTTCTACACTGGTATCATATGCACTCTACCTGCCACGTCCAGCTGTGCACCACCGGCAGTGTGTGTCCTCATCAGCCGTGGGAGTCCTGTAGACTGTCAGTGCAAATCGTCTGTGTGGCTGTGCTGCCCCCTACCTCATTCATGTGTGGATTAGGAATGTACCTGGTAAAGCAAGATGATTCCCAACGACCCATTTAACGAATGATTTGGCTGGGTACGTTGTGCTTGGAAGCCGCGGAGGCAGCCCCGATACGAAAGGAGTGTCCTGATATGGTTTTGGGGTCAAAACCTAAGCCGGAAATAGGCGGATGTGGGATACAAACTGTACCGTCGTGAGGGGCTTGGTTTTGAAAGGCAATAGCGGGCTGTCAGGGGAGGAATTACCCAAGGATCTTATTAATTTATTCAAAACCTGGACGGGGCACCACTTATTGAAGGTTTTAAAATATTTGACTTGGACTGGAGGCCCTGTTTGTGATGTTTTGGTGGATGGTAGTTGCAAGATGAAATGATCATGATTCCATGCTAGCTGGCTCTTAATTAAGCCATTGGATTTGGGAGAGAAACCTGTGAATTCTCCTGGTCGCAGGAAACCGTAGAAGCCTAAATACATGGCCGCCTAGATAACCGTGCTGGGTTGGAGCCCAAAAGGGTTGCCGTCTAGGGAATTGGAGAGCTTCCTAAACAGCTCCCCTGAAACTGGCTGTCTGCTTGGAGTGCTGAGTTGGCTACTTTTTTGAATACCCCTAAGAATTGCCTTAAATGCGGGGACGTGAAGATTACCCTACTATCTGGATTTTTTAAGGTAGAGTAGTATTGCACCCCTGCCAGATATAATCTGATGGAATTATAACAGAGTTTAAGGTGTTGATGACAGTAAGCCAAAAACGCCATTAAATAAGGTCTTATCTGTGCCGCTCCTTGGGTGGAGAAGAGAATTTTTTTTGAAGCTGTTCCAACCGGTCTTGTAATTTCTGGTTGTGTTGGCAGACAGTGATCTTTGTACGAGGGATTTGGCGGATGAAATGAAGTGTGCTAATCCATGCATAGGGTATTGAACTCTGGAGAAGAAAGTCCTGTTGGCTCCGCCTCTGGCATGACCTGAAAGAAATGTTGGAAATTGAAGCCTCAGTGCGTCAGCGGCTAAATTCTCAATGCCCTGGATATGTCTGCATGATATCTGGAAATTGTACTGTAAAGAGAGCCAAACTAATTTGCGAACAAAGGGCCTGATATCATATGATTTAGACTTGCCCTTGGCGATGATGTCCACTACTGTCTGATTGTCCGTGAAGAAACTCACCGTGGAATTGGCCCATTGCCTACCCCAGACTTGGGCAGCCACTACGATCGGGTAGATTTCTAATAGTGGGGAGGATCTGAGGTACTCGTTGAGTGACGAGATCTCTGGTGGCCAATGGTCTGCTAACCACTGGTTTTTGTATATTGCTGCGAAACCTCTGGAGGCAGCTGCATCTGAAAAAAATTGTAGGAAAAGAGGGACTCCATTGGGGAACAAATAAGGAGATCCCATTCCAGCTGGTCAGGAAGGTATCCCACATGGCCAAGTCGGTCATTGCTTGGGCATGCAGAAATACCGGGGAGTCCTGCTCTGTGGCCGCCGGGAGCAGATCCAATAATCTGGACAAAAAGGCCTTGCCTTGGGGCATAATTCTGGCGGTGAAATTCAGCATACCCAGCAGGGATTGTAATTCATGCTTCAAGAGAACTCTGCAACCCACAAATTTGGAATTAAGCTCCTTGATTTTGGACAGTTTCTCCTCTGGCAGTCTTGCCTCCATTTTTTGGGTGTCTAAGACTATGCCAAGGAAGGTTATTGTAGTTTCGGACCCTTCTATTTTATTTGGGGCAACCGGGATGTTGAGACTTGCAAAGACCTGGAGGAGACTATCGAGTTTGCAGGGTCTGATGCCGGATTGCTCTATCAATTTAAAATCGTCTAGGTAGTGAATGACTATTGGGCAATCGCAGTGGTTTACCAGGACCCAGTGCAGGGCCTGGGCAAACTGATCAAATAGCCACGGACTGCTTTTTGAGTCGAAGGTGAGGCGGCTGTCGAAGTAGTACAGGCCGTCCCACTTTAAGCCGTAAAATTTCCAAAGTTGTGGGTTGATAGGCAACAACTTAAAAGCATCCGCAAGGTCTGCTTTGGACAGCCATGCCCCTGAGCCTGCCAAAAGAATAAGTGATATGGCTTTGCTGAGTGAGGAGTATTTCATAGAGAATTCCTCTGAAGGAACTAGAGAGTTGAGGCTAGGGATGTCTGAGCCATGAGGCGCTGAGAGATCGCAGATCAATCGTTTTTTATTTGTGATTTTTTTCGTGACTATGCCGATGCGGTTGATCCTCCAATAATCGAAAGGAATACTAGAAAAAGGTCCGCCCGAATCAGAGGACCCACAGAAGCTGCATCGGTGACTGCAGACCTGAGGTTAGGGCCTTCCCAGGAAGACTGAGAAAGGGCCACGAGACCGATATGAAAACCCTCCGTGAAACCATTGATTAGAAATTGTTGTGATGGTCGCGGAGGAGTATCGCTAACAGGTCCACGTTGACTCCGCCTAGTCACTTATTTCTGGTGGTTCTATTCGAGAAAACCGACAGGGGGTGAGCTCTGAAGCAGGTGGAACAGATGTGGATCGCTCTGCACTGGTTATAATTGCAGGTTGCCAGATTATAATTATTGCAAATCTGGCTGTTAGCTAAAAAGACTATGGAACGACACAGTTTGTCTGTACCCGTGTTTTGTCTTGGCTGGGACCCTGAAGTGCCTGCCGAAGGTCTAGGTTGAGTCACTGGAAGGCTAGAATTCGGACACCAGTCGGAGGAATGACGGATTGACTGGCATGAAGCAAAATGCCGGCAGAAGAGTTCCATATCCAGGGATGCCCAATTGGTGACCCGTTGGAACTAGGTGAGGGCAGCTGCCGCTTTGGCAGAAAAGGAGCAGTGGTAGTTATAGAATGCGTACCCTCCATACTTGTGTCCCAGGTCAGTGACCGTGTACAGGTATAAATCTAGTTCTTCACGTCTCTCTGGGTAGGCTGAACAGATTATATCCCTGAACAGGCTAAATGCCAGGACAAACTCTGGGATTGACAATTTTTTGTTCAATCGGGCATCCCTGGACCTGAGAACTATCGAAACATTTTCGCACGCTATGGTTCTATTCTCTACTGTGTCGTGGGTGGCTATGAGAATGGCGGCCAGATTAACGTCTTTCCCTTCCAAGATGTCCCGTTTGATGTTATCTGTCACGAAATGGGACGGGGCTACTTCAGGCAAGGCGAGAACCCTACCTGGGGGTGCAGACTGGGACATTGAAGCGTCTGGGAGAGGAGGAGTGGATAGGCTGGGTGGCGGATCTCTGGATTCCACTGCCGACAGCTGGTTCTGAATGTCCGAAATTGATGAGGATAAGTTATTGATAGTGGCATGGAGCTGTGTCAACGACAACTGGATTGTCGACATCGACACCTGCTCTCTTGAGGAAGAGGAAGAGGATACTAGGAGTCTGTATAACTCCACCTTCCGAGCCGAAGCTGGGTAACGGATCCCTCTTTTGCTCAGCTCCGCTATGATTTTGGGAACCATCCAGCTCCTAAGCGACCCCACGCTAGCATGCTCGGATGCCAGGGATTCCGGAATGAATGAGGTCTCGTCAATTTCTGAGAGATGTGACTTGCTGGGAGCTGAAATAAAAAACAGTGTTCGTTGCAAACGAAAACGTCACCTCCTGAAACATTGAGAACCTTAAACCCTAGTTAGTGCTAAGCGTTTGCTACACCAAGTTGAATTCGCTTGGAGAGAAACTGAGCCAATGACGTGATAAATCGTGACATTGGCTCCGCGAGTGTGGTTGAACCTAGTAAAGAGAGGCCAAATACCTGATGTCCCCACCTGGTGAGCAAGACTTAAACAAGGCACCTTGGTCCTGTTGTCTCGTGGCGGCGCTATCGGAATTGGATCTTGAATGAGACAAATATGAAACATTTAGTAGGTAGCCTAACTGAAGTAGCGCTGGTGGCGGAAGTGACCAACTAGCAAGATGTGCGAGCGTATGGACACGTGGCCTGGATTACGTAACCAGGCGGTGAACAAGGACATACGAACATGGTGTGCATAACGAAAACCCGGCTAATGACCGGTGAAGGAGGTGGCCTGGATAACGGAAACAGACAGTAAATGACGACATGACAAGTGTTACAAGGATGGCGTGAACGGATGATAGGTGAATATGGGTGAACGGGCCTGAGTAACAAACAGGCGGGAGACATGAACATGACGAGGAACTTAGCCTGAAAATGAAAACAGGCTGTGGACGTTTGAGAAGGCTGACTGAAAGGCGTAGACCGGCAGTAAACCAGGGCATGACAACGTGTAGCATGACTGACGTGAACAGGAGGTAGAAAAATAGAAGAAAAACTTGGCCTGAATGACGTAAACAGGTGTGGGACATGGATATGACAAAGACGTAGCCTGAATAACCTAAACAGGCTGTGTACATTAAAGAAAATTGGCCTGAATAACGTAAACCGGCGTGAGACATGGATATGACAAGACGTGGCCTGAATAACGAAAACAGGCTGTTATACATTAAAGAAAATTGGTCTAAATAACGTAAACAGGCGTGAGACATGGATAAGACAGATGTAGCCTGAATAACGTAAACAGGCGGAAAACCAGGATGTGACAACGTGTGGCATGAGTAACGAGAACAGGGGTAGACAAATAGCGGAGAAACATGGACTGAATGACGTAAACAGTAATTGAGCAGGCACCTCGGCTAAATGCCCGGGGGGGTCCCGTGACCCCCCCCCATGTCGGCGATCGCCGCAAACCACAGATCAATTCAGACCTGCGGTTTGCGGCTTTTATCTATTGCGGCGGCAATGGGGCTGTGGGGGGGGACCCGATGACATGGAAGGCAGCGCTATGCCTTCCTGAGGCATCTGCGCTGCCTTTCGGTGAAGAGCCTGTGAGATCCAGCCCCCTGGATCTCACAGGCCCCGGAATTTGTATGATTAATACACAGTATTACTCATACAGCCAATGCATTCCAATACAGAAGTATTGGAATGCATTGTAAAGGATTAGACCCCCAAAAGTTCAAGTCCCAAAGTGGGACTAAAAAATTAAGTGAAAAAAATTAAGTGAAAAAAATAAAGTTTTCCCCCCAAAAAATTTAACGTTTCAAGTAAAAATAAACAAAAACGTCATTTTCCCCAAATAAAGTAAAAAAAAAAAGGGAAAAAAATGGCTCAGAATATGGAGACACTAAAACATCATTTTTTTTGTTTTGAAAAAGCTGTTATTGTGTAAAACTTGCATAAATAAATAAAAAGTATACATATTAGGTATCGCCGCATCCGTATCGACCGACTCTATAAAAATATCACATGACCTAACCCCTCAGATGAACAACGTAAAAAATAAAAAATAAAAACTGTGCTAAATAAACCATTTTTTGTCACCTTACATCACAAAAAGTGTAATAGCAAGCGATCAAAAAGTCCCATGCACCCCAAAATAGTTCCAATAAAACCGTCATCTCATCCCGCCAAAATCATACCCTACCCAAGTTAATCGCCCTGAAACTGAAAAAATTATGGCTCTCAGACTATGGAAAAACTAAAGCATGATTTTTTTTGCTTCAAAAATAAAATCATTGTGTAAAACTTACATAAATAAAAAAAAGTATACATATTAGGTATCGCCGCGTCCGTGACAACCTGATCTATAAAATACCACATGATCTAACCTGTCAGATGAATGTTGTAAATAACAAAAAATAAAAACGGTGCCAAAACAGCTATTTCTTGTTATCTTGCCTCACAAAAGTATAATTTAGAGCAACCAAAAATCATATGTACCCTAAACTAGTACCAAAAAAACGTCCCTATCCCGTAGTTTCTAAAATGGGGTCACTTTTTGGGGGTTTCTACTCTAGGGGTGCACCAGGGGGGCTTCAAATGGGACATGGTGTAAAAAAAAAAAAACAGTCCAGCAAAATCTGCCTTCCAAAAGCCATATGGCATTCTTTTCCTTCTGCGCCCTGCCATGTGCCCATACAGTAGTTTACGACCACATATGAGGTGTTTCTGTAAACTACAGAATCTGGGCAATAAATATTGAGTTTTGTTTGGCTGTTAACCCTTGCTTTGTTACTAGAAAAAAAATAGATAAAAATGGAAAATTTGCCCAAAAAATTGAAATTCTGAAATTTCATCTCCATTTGCCAATAGCTTTTATGGAACACCTAAAGGGTTAACGATGTTTGTAAAATCAATTTTGAATACCTTGAGGGGTGTAATTTCTTAGATGGGATCACTTTTATGGGGTTTCTACTCTAAGGTTGCATCAGGGGGGCTTCAAATGGGACATGGTGTCAAAAAAACCAGTCCAGCAAAATCTGCCTTCCAAAAACCATATGACATTCCTTTCCTTCTGCGCCCTGTCGTGTGCCCGTACAGTAGTTTACGACCACATATGAGGTGTTTCTGTAAACTACAGAATCAGGGCCATAAATATTGAGTTTTGTTTGGCTGTTAACCCTTGCTTTGTAACTGAAAAAAAAAATTATTAAAAAGGGAAAATCAGAAGCACTTGATCTCAAAGCTGATATATTATGTGTAGGGATGAGCGAACCCGAACTGTATAGTTCGTACCGAATTTTGGGGTGTCCGTGACACGGACCCGAACCCGAACATTTTCGTAAAAGTCTGGGTTCGGGTTCGGTGTTCGGCGCTTTCTTGGCGCTTTTTGAAAGGCTACAAAGCAGCCAATCAACAAGCGTCATACTACTTGCCCCAAGAGGCCATCACAGCCTTGCCTACTATTGGCATGGCTGTGATTGGCCAGTGCAGCATGTGACCCAGCCTCTATATAAGCTTGGGTCACGTTGCGCTGCACGTCACTCTGCTGATTCAAGCATAGGGAGAGGTTGCAGCTGCGACGTTAGGGCGAGAATAGGCAGATTAACTCCTCCAAAAGACTTCATTCTGTGATCGATCTGCAGCTGTGGATCATTGAAGTGCTAATATTGACTTGCTCACTTTTTTGAGGCTGCCCAGAGCGTTTTTAGATCACTTTTTTTCTGGGGTGATCGGCGGCCATTTTGTGACTTGTGGTGCGCCAGCACAAGCTATCACCAAGTGTATTTAACCATCAATAGTGTGGTTATTTTGTGCTATATCCTACATCAGCTGCAGGCTGAGCCTGTGTCACCGAAGTGCATTTAACCATCAACAGTCTGGTTATTTTTTGGCCATATACTACATCTGGTGCAGGCTGAGCCTGTGTCACCCAAGTGCATTTAACCATCAACAGTGTGGTTATTTTTTGGCCATATACTACATCAGGGGCAAGTTGAGCCTGTCACCCAGCGCCTAAAAAATAGACCTGACATTTCTATTCAAGCAAATCTGTACTGTTTTAGCTGGTCAAGTTATTTGTAGTGACCGTAAAAGCACATTTTTTTTTCTGGGTTGAAAAACTATTCCCAAATTTGCCATTCTCAAAATAACTAGTTTCTGGTATTTGAGGCCTACTTGAAATCTATCCCAAAAAGCATATCTTACATTGAAGGTGCTGATAGTGTCATTCAGAAAAACCTAAGACACACGCTACCGTGCAGATAGAAGTCTGATTCTGTGATTAAACCTATACCTGTCACACAGTGCAAAAAAAAACAGGTCTCACATTTCTATTCAACCAAATCTGTACTGTTTTAGCTGGTCAAGTTATTTGTAGTGACCGTAAAAGCACTTTTTTTTTTTTATGGGTTGAAAAACTATTCCCAAATTTGCCATTCTCAAAATAACTAGTTTCTGGTATTTGAGGCCTACTTGAAATCTATCCCAAAAAGCATATTTTACATTGAAGGTGCTGATAGTGTCATTCAGAAAAACCTAAGACACACGCTACCGTGCAGATAGAAGTCTGATTCTGTGATTAAACCTATACCTGTCACACAGTGCAAAAAAAAACAGGTCTCACATTTCTATTCAAGCAAATCTGTACTGTTTTAGCTGGTCAAGTTATTTGTAGTGACCGTAAAAGCACTTTTTTTTTTCTGGGTTGAAAAACTATTCCCAAATTTGCCATTCTCAAAATTGTGGCGAACGGGAACAATGAGGAAAACATATAATAAGGGACGCGGACGTGGACATGGTCGTGGTGGTGTTAGTGGACCCTCTGGTGCTGGGAGAGGACGTGGCCGTTCTGCCACAGCCACACGTCCTAGTGAACCAACTACCTCAGGTCCCAGTAGCCAGCAGAATTTACAGCGATATTTGGTGGGGCCCAATGCCGTTCTAAGGATGGTAAGGTCTGAGCAGGTACAGGCATTAGTCAATTGGGTGGCCGACAGTGGATCCAGCACGTTCACATTATCTCCCACCCAGTCTTCTGCAGAAAGCGCACAGATGGCGCATGAAAACCAAGCCCATCGGTCTGTCACATCACCCCCATGCATATCAGGAAAACTGTCTGAGCCTCAAGTTATGCAGCAGTCTCTTATGCTGTTTGAAGACTCTGCTGCCAGGGTTTCCCAAGGGCATCCACCTAGCCCTTCCCCAGGGGTGGAAGAGATAGAATGCACTAACGCACAACCACTTATTTTTCCTGATGATGAGGACATGGGAATACCACCTCAGCACGTCTCTGATGATGACGAAACACAGGTGCCAACTGCTGCGTCTTTCTGCAGTGTGCAGACTGAACAGGAGGTCAGGGATCAAGACTGGGTGGAAGACGAAGCAGGGGACGATGAGGTCCTAGACCCCACATGGAATGAAGGTCGTGCCACTGACTTTCAGAGTTCGGAGGAAGAGGCAGTGGTGAGACCGAGCCAACAGCGTAGCAAAAGAGGGAGCAGTGGGCAAAATCAGAACACCCGCCGCCAAGAGACTCCGCCTGCTACTGACCGCCGCCATCTGGGACCGAGCACCCCAAAGGCAGCTTCAAGGAGTTCCCTGGCATGGCACTTCTTCAAACAATGTGCTGACGACAAGACCCGAGTGGTTTGCACGCTGTGCCATCAGAGCATGAAGCGAGGCATTAACATTCTGAACCTTAGCACAACCTGCATGACCAGGCACCTGCATGCAAAGCATGAACTGCAGTGGAGTAAACACCTTAAAAACAAGGAAGTCACTCAGGCTCCCCCTGCTACCTCTTCTGCTGCTGCCTCTTCTGCTGCTGCCGCCGCCTCGGCCTCTTCTGCTGCCGCCACCTCGGCCTCTTCCTCTGCCTCTGGAGGAACGTTGGCACCTACCGCCCAGCAAACATGGGATGTACCACCAACACCACCACCTGCGTCACCAAGTATCTCAACCATGTCACACGGCAGCGTTCAGCTCTCCATCTCACAAACATTTGAGAGAAAGCGTAAATTCCCACCTAGCCACCCTCGATCCCTGGCCCTGAATGCCAGCATTTCTAAACTACTGGCCTATGAAATGCTGTCATTTAGGCTGGTGGACACACACAGCTTCAAACAGCTCATGTCACTTGCTGTCCCACAGTATGTTGTTCCCAGCCGCCACTACTTCTCCAAGAGAGCCGTGCCTTCCCTGCACAAACAAGTGTCCGATAAAATCAAGTGTGCACTGCGCAACGCCATCTGTGGCAAGGTCCACCTAACCACAGATACGTGGACCAGTAAGCACGGCCAGGGACGCTATATCTCCCTAACTGCACACTGGGTAAATGTAGTGGCGGCTGGGCCCCAGGCGGAGAGCTGTTTGGCGCACGTCCTTCCGCCGCCAAGGATCGCAGGGCAACATTCTTTGCCTCCTGTCTCCTCCTCCTCCTACTCAGCTTCCTCCTCCTCTTCTTCCACCTGCTCATCCAGTCAGCCACACACCTTCACCACCAACTTCAGCACAGCCTGGGGTAAACGTCAGCAGGCCATTCTGAAACTCATATGTTTGGGGGACAGGCCCCACACCGCACAGGAGTTGTGGCGGGGTATAGAACAACAGACCGACGAGTGGTTGTTGCCGGTGAGCCTCAAGCCCGGCCTGGTGGTGTGCGATAATGGGCGAAATCTCGTTGCAGCTCTGGGACTAGCCGGTTTGACGCACATCACTTGCCTGGCGCATGTGCTGAATTTGGTGGTGCAGAAGTTCATTCGCAACTACCCCGACATGTCAGAGCTGCTGCATAAAGTGCGGGCCGTCTGTTCGCGCTTCCGGCGTTCACACCCTGCCGCTGCTCGCCTGTCTGCGCTACAGCGTAACTTCGGCCTTCCCGGTCACCGCCTCATATGCGACGTACCCACCAGGTGGAACTCCACCTTGCATATGCTGGACAGACTGTGCGAGCAGCAGCAGGCCATAGTTGAGCTTCAGCTGCAGCACGCACGGGTCAGTCGCACTGTGGATCAGACACACTTCACCACCAATGACTGGGCCTCCATGCGAGACCTGTGTGCCCTGTTGCGTTGTTTCGAGTAGTCCACCAACATGGCCAGTGGCGATGACGCCGTTATCAGCGTTACAATACCACTTCTATGTCTCCTTGAGAAAACACTTAGGGCGATGATGGAAGAGGAGGTGGCCCCAGGAGGAAGAGGAGGAAGAGGGGTCATTTTTAGCACTTTCAGGCCAGTCTCTTCGAAGTGACTCAGAGGGAGGTTTTTTGCAACACCAGAGGCCAGGTACAAATGTGGCCAGACAGGGCCCACTACAGGAGGACGAGGAGGACGAGGATGAGGAGGAGGTGGAGGAGGATGAGGATGAAGCATGTTCACAGCGGGGTGGCACCCAAAGCAGCTCGGGCCCATCACTGGTGCGTGGCTGGGGGGAAACACAGGACGATGACGATACGCCTCCCACAGAGGACAGCTTGTCCTTACCTCTGGGCAGCCTGGCACACATGAGCGACTACATGCTGCAGTGCCTGCGCAACGACAGCAGAGTTGCCCACATTTTAACGTGTGCGGACTACTGGGTTGCCACCCTGCTAGATCCCCGGTACAAAGACAATGTGCCCACCTTACTTCCTACACTGGAGCGTGATAGGAAGATGCGCGAGTACAAGCGCACGTTGGTAGACGCGCTACTGAGAGCATTCCCAAATGTCACAGGGGAACCAGTGGAAGCCCAAGGCGAAGGCAGAGGAGGAGCAAGAAGTCGCCAACGCAGCTGTGTCACGTCCAGCTCCTCTGAGGGCAGGGTTAGCATGGCAGAGATGTGGAAAAGTTTTGTCACCACGACACAGCTAACTGCACCACCACCTGATACGGAACGTGTTAGCAGGAGGCAACATTTCACTAACATGGTGGAACAGTACCTGTGCACACCCCTCCACGTACTGACTGATGGTTCGGCCCCATTCAACTTCTGGGTCTCCAAATTGTCCACGTGGCCAGAGCTAGCCTTTTATGCCTTGGAGATGCTGGCCTGCCCGGCGGCCAGCGTTTTGTCTGAACGTGTATTCAGCACGGCAGGGGGCGTCATTACAGACAAACGCAGCCGCCTGTCTACAGCCAATGTGGACAAGCTTACGTTCATAAAAATGAACCAGGCATGGATCCCACAGGACCTGTCCATCCCTTGTGCAGATTAGATATTAACTACCTCCCCTTAACAATATATTATTGTACTCCAGGGCGCTTCCTCATTCAATACTATTTTTAATTTCATTTTACCATTATATTGGGGGGCAACCCAAAGTTGAATGAACCTCTCCTCTGTCTGGGTGCCGGGGCCTAAATGTGTGACAGTGGCCTGTTCCAGTGGTGGGTGACGTGAAGCCTGATTCTCTGCTATGACATGAAGACTTATTCTGTGCTGACATGAAGCCAGATTCTTTGTTACGCGACCTCTCTCCTCTGCCTGGGTCTAAATATGTGACAGTGGCCTGTTCCAGTGGTGGGTGACGTGAAGCCTAATTCTCTGCTATGACATGAAGACAGATTCTGTGCTGACATAAGGCCAGATTCTCTGTTGCGGGACCTCTCTCCTCTGCCTGGGTGCCTGGGCCTAAATGTGTGACAGTGGCCTGTTCCAGTGGTGGGTGACGTGAAGCCTGATTCTCTGCTATGACATGAAGACCGATTCTGCGCTGACATAAGGCCAGATTCTCTGTTACGGGACCTCTCTCCTCTGCCTGGGTGCCTGGGCCTAAATGTGTGACAGTGGCCTGTTCCAGTGGTGGGTGACGTGAAGCCTGATTCTCTGCTATGACATGAAGACAGATTCTGCGCTGACATAAGGCCAGATTCTCTGTTACGGGACCTCTTGTAAGGATACGCTGGGATGCGCTCCAGCTGGAGCGCAGCGGCGGCCTGTATTGGGACGCTGGTTGCGTTCCAGCGTGGAACGCAGCGGCCTCTGTAATAAGACGCCGGGTTGCGTTCCAGCGTGGAACGCAACGGCCGCCGGGCCATCTAGTGGCTCCGCCCACCCACGCTCCGGGCCAATAAATGCCAGCCAGGGGCTGTACAGGGTGTTCCACTAATTTGGAGTGCGCACCCTGTACACGCCATTCATCTAGAGGACGCAAACGCCGATTTCGGATTGGAACCCCAAATACCTCAGGGAGGACTCCCCAGTTACGTCCACTGGCTTCCCCACTGCTGGCTCCCACGCCACTGACCTTCTAACTGCAAGTATCTGGCCACAGTCTGGCTTACAACTTCTACAGCATTGACTGACTGGAGGAGACCCCCGGTGCTGAGATAGGGTATTGCAGGCTACTCCTCACCTGTAGACATGATATGATATACCTTGTATCCCCTTCAACTAGTAGGGGTCATTCTTCCTCATAACTACCAACTAGTTTGATACGCGGTATATGATTTTGTTAACCCCAAACTCTCCGCTTGAGACTGAGAGAGCCGCCTGGGGTTCATACTGAGCAGCCGCAATTCACACTGCCAAGCACTTAGGCAGTGTGGTAGAAGTGGATGTCCTTTGTTTCCGCAGTTGAGATCCTAACTGATCAATTTGGTGCGTTACATATTAGTGGAACCTTTATGGATTCAGCGAAGATTGCAGGACATCTGGTCGCCCTCACAGCGAGGGTGGAGACCCTCAATGTGACCGTACAACAGCTTCAGTGAGAAAATCATACCCTACGTGAACTTGTCACTCAGGGCACGGGACACCCCCGTGATGGACCAGAACCCAAGGTCAGCCCACCAGAACTATTCTCAGGAGACCGGAAGCAGTTCTGGGAATTCCTGAATGCGTGTAAATTAATGTTCGAACTACGGCCCCGGACCTACCCAACCGACAGAACAAAAGTACTCACTATGATCTCTTACCTCAGGGGGGAGCCCAGAGCATGGGCCAACACATACTTAGAAAAGGAAGACCCGGTCCTGGATTCCTTTCCCCGGTTCCTTGAAACAATGGCCCTCCTCTATGAGGACAAAAGCAAACAAATCACTGCAGAGACTGCTATCCGCAGCCTAAAGCAAGGAAGACGACCTGTAGAGGACTTCATTGCGGAATACACTCGTTGGGCCCGGGAGACTGAATGGAATGATCTCACCCTTAGGAATCAGTTCCGTCTTGGCCTATCCGAGGCCCTGAAGGACGAATTAGCCCGAGGAGAGTTACCACATACACTTGATGCCTTGATGCAGAGGGCCACCACCATTGACAGACGATTGAGGGAACGCAGAGCCGATAGAGTCTCAGGCTTCATACCCACCCCGAGACCGTCCAGCCCGGGTCCTGCAGTAGAGATGATGGAAATCGGGGCGATTCGGGGTCCTCTGACTGAGAGGGAGAAAGTCAGGAGACGTAACCTCAACCTCTGTCAGGAGACGTAACCTCCTGACAGAGACGTCAGGAGACGTAACCTCAACCTATGTGCGTCTGCCGACCATATAGTTGATGGATGTCCCGCCATACGAAAGAAGCATGAAGGTAAGAGCAGGATGTCTTGTACCTTAGGCAATAGAAATAATAGCACAGGTGGTTACATCTACACGTCTCTCACCTTGCAGTGGGACCAAAACCGAACTATCGTTGAAGCCATGGTAGACACAGGAGCTTCCGGGAATTTCATTGACAGGCATCTGATAGACCGAAATAAAATTCCCCATACGAGAAAAAACCTTCCAATGTCCGTGAGTTTTATTGATGGTACCACTTCTAGTCCTGTCCACAGTCAGACTCAACCCCTCTTGGTAACATGCGAAAATAACCACACAGAATTCTTATCCTTTGATATCATACACTCTCCTTTGTTTCCCGTGATTCTTGGGTTACCATGGCTGCGGTTACATCAGCCGGCCCTACTATGGGAACAGGGGAGAGTCGAGTTTACCTCACGCTATTGCACGGAGACCTGCTTCCCCCTCAAGACTCTCATGCATGCGGGAGTGAACCAGGTCCCCACCCAATACACAGAGTTCGCTGAAGTATTCAGTGCAAAGAAGGCGGAATCCCTGCCACCCCATAGACCCTATGATTGCCCCATAGACTTATTGCCGGGAAGTGAGATACCCACGGGAAGAATTTACCCATTGGCGCAACCAGAACTTGTTCACCTCAAACAGTACCTAGAAGAGAACTTACGGAAAGGTTTTATTCAACCTTCAACCTCCCCGGCAGCCGCAGGGATGTTCTTCGTAAGAAACAAAGACGCAAGCCTAAGACCCATCATTGATTATAGAGCCTTGAACAAGGTAACAATCAAAAATCGGTATCCCTTGCCGCTTATATCCGAACTCATAGAAAGACTTCAAACATCCACAATCTACACCAAGTTGGATTTGAGAGGCGCATACAACTTGATTAGGATCAGAAGGGGCGATGAATGGAAGACAGCGTTCCGCACTCGGTACGGACTCTTCGAGTATACCGTGATGCCCTTCGGGTTGTGTAACGCCCCAGCCACATTCCAGAATTTTATTAACGACATTTTTAGGGACCTACTGGACGTATGTGTAATCATCTATCTTGATGATATACTGGTGTACTCTGATACCTTACACGATCATAGGAAACACGTACGTTGGGTTCTTGCACGATTAAGCGTCCATCGGTTATATGTCAAACAGGAAAAATGTATTTTTAAAAGTACTTCCCTTCCGTTCCTCAGATACATAATATCACCTAAGGGTATCCAAATGGATCAATCAAAGATCACTTGTATCCAAAGTTGGCCGATTCCGGACTCCCGGAAAGCCCTTCAGCGATTCCTGGGGTTCTCAAACTTCTATAGGAAATTTATAAAGGACTTCTCCGCTACCACTAAACCGCTAACCCGGTTAACTAGTGTTAATACGAAGTTTGTTTGGTTAAAGGAGGCCCAATCAGCGTTTGATTTACTAAAGAGCAGTTTCACTTCGGCACCAATACTGACCCTCCCGAATCCGAACCATCACTACGTGCTGGAAGTAGACGCGTCCCAGGCAGCCATAGGAGCGGTCCTATCCCAACGAAGCTCCTTTTCAACCCCATTACATCCTATCGGGTTCTACTCCCGGACACTAAATACTGCTGAATTTAATTACCCCATAGGGGAAAAGGAACTCCTTGCCATAAAATCTTCTCTGGAAAATTGGAGGCATTTACTTGAAGGTTCAACACACCCCTTCACAATATACACGGATCACCGTAACCTACAGTATGTGAAAACCAGTAAAACACTATCAGGCCGTCAAGTACGGTGGAGTTTCTTTTTTGACAGATTCAACTTTCAAATTACATACCGACCGGGCTCAAAAAATGGGAAGGCCGACGCCCTATCACGGTTGGCTGAATTCCGCACCGGGGACACGGCCCCCTCATGGATCATACCACCGAAGAAACTCGTCCTCGCCACTGTCGGGTTGGAGACCCAGCTCAAGGAGGCGCTGATTAATGACCAGACCAACACACCCCCAGGTCTTCTGCCGAATCAACAGGGTTTCCTTTACAAGGATAATCAACTGTATATACCACCCTCCCTCACCACCCAGGTGATCAAACTCTGCCACGATTCACCCCTCGCGGGGCACCCTGGCATAGCCAAAACCACAACCCTGATACGCAGGAACTTCTGGTGGCCAAAAATGATCAAAGAAATTGAGGAATACGTTTCCACATGCGAGACCTGTGCCTCATGCAAAAGTGACAGGAGTCGACCATATGGTCTTCTAATGAGTCTTCCCATCGCCAATAGACCCTGGGAATGGGTCTCGATGGACTTCATCGTAGAACTCCCCCTTTCCAGAGGAAACAACACCATCATGGTGGTAGTTGATTTGCTGACTAAGATGGCACACTTCGTGGCCCTCAAGAAGTTACCCTCTTCTAGGGAAACAGCCGAGGTTTTCATATCCAACATCATAAAACTACATGGACTACCTAGTCAGGTCATATCAGACAGGGGTTCGCAATTTATATCCAAATTCTGGAGAGCGCTCTATTCCAAACTTCAAATCGACCATAGAATGTCTAGCGCCTATCATCCCCAAACTAATGGGCAGACTGAAAAGGTGAATCAGTGTCTGGAACAGTTTCTCAGATGTCATTGCGCATTTCTCCAAGATGACTGGGAAGGCCTACTTCCTCTCGCTGAATTTGCCTATAATAATTCTACGAATTCCTCTACTCTACATAGTCCATTCTTTGCTAATTATGGATTTCACCCTAGGTCTCTTCCAGGGGCGTACATAGAAATCACTGGGCCCCATAGCAAAAATCTGAATTGGGCCCCTTAACCCCGCCCACTACCCATCATGGCCCCTCCCACTTCCTGACCTGGCTCCTCCCATGCCACAACCCCGTTAAATAAATTTATACATGACCTACAGAGTTGGGACATCATATAAGGATTTCTTGGTCTGCGGGTATCTGGTCATATAATACTAGACTAGAGGGTTTCATCTGCTGAAGAGCACAGTTAATACATGAACTCTCCACATGGGTAATGGGCTGGCGTACTACATGCAGCATATGGGCCGAGCTCCCTGCAGTGACAGGCAAGGGGGGCACATTGTAAAGTAACACAGATATCACCCTGCCCCCCAGAGATTTGTAAACTAACATGGGCCCTCATAATATATAGTCATATGTCAGAGTCGGCCAGGCACTGCTGCAGGGAGTGCACTGTGCAGGCAGTGACACTGCAGGACGAACGGTACTTGTTCTGACTGAGTCTGACTTACTTCAGGCCAGCCAGGGACACAGCCGGTGCTTCAGAATCTTCCTTATTTCTACTTCATTCCATCAAGTCTTTTGCTCTTAGATTACTTTGACAGGCCCAAATGGCTGATGACTTCCCGGGAAGCATTGCTTAGTAAAAATAGCCCTGAAACCTTGTAAAGCAAATCTCTGAAATATTGTTAAATGATAGAGGAACTTACAGGCTTGTAAAGAGAAGAGCGTGGCGTTCCTGGTATGTATATAAAACGCAGCTGTCACGCCCCCTGTGCAGTCAGTGCAGGTGACTTGAGGCAGCTGAACAGCGCGCTGAGCCTAATGAAGAATCTGCCTGCCCTTAGGCACAGCCGCACTGTCCACACACGCAGGCTGGGGGCGGGGCCGGGGGGGCGGGTGGTATCCAATACAATGATCTGATGATCTGAGTGTTGCCCTGACTACGAGCGCCGCGTCCGCCGGCCGGCACACGCAGGGCGGGACGACGGGTTCAAGTAAGTGCAAGAAAGAAAAAAAAAAACATTCATTAATTCTTCCGCCCTGCCCAGGGCGCGCCCTAAGGCAGCCGCTTGGTCTGCCTTATGGTAGCGCCGGCCCCGGGCTGAAGAAAAGCAGCCGCATAGTCGGCTGCATATCATGAGTGGGCGGGGCCAAATAGTGTGGGCGGGTCTTTCTCTGCGCTACGGGCCCCCCAGTGCCGCGGGCCCCATAGCAGTGGCGTGGTCTGCCTCTATGGGCGGTACGCCACTGGTCTCTTCCTCAAACCACTCTTCCCACAAACGTTCCAGCCACAGACGATTATCTGACTACTCTGCAAACTACCCTCAAGTCGTTAAAAGATAATCTCCAACGGGCAAAGGAAAAACAAAAGATCTACTACGACCGTCGCAGAAGAGAAAATCCTCCTTACCAGGTCGGGGACTCGGTATGGCTCTCGACGAGAAATCTTCGGTTGGGGGTACCTTCCAAGAAATTGGGAAGACAATTCTTGGGTCCATTCCCCATAGAAAGGGTTATCAACCCCAACACGGTGAGACTCACCCTTCCTCCTCGACTACAGGTACATCCCACATTCCATGTGTCACTATTGAAACCGTTCAGACCTAGGCCGTTCCCATCAAGGGATCCTCGACCCTTACCCCCAATAGACGTCCAAGGTGAAGAGGAATTTGAAGTCGAGCAGCTCCTCGATTCCAGGAGAAGACGGGGGAGGATCCAGTATCTCGTTAGATGGAAGGGGTATGGATCCCAAGATGACTCTTGGGAAGATGTACAAGATGTTCATGCTCCCAGACTCCAAAGATTGTTCCACCAGAGGTTTCCCAACCGACCTTCCCCTATTGGGGTACCCCAGAGTGGTCCCCTTAGGGGGGGGTACTGTAAGGATACGCTGGGATGCGCTCCAGCTGGAGCGCAGCGGCGGCCTGTAATGGGACGCTGGTTGCGTTCCAGCGTGGAACGCAGCGGCCTCTGTAATAAGACGCCGGGTTGCGTTCCAGCGTGGAACGCAACGGCCGCCGGGCAATCTAGTGGCTCCGCCCACCCACGCTCCGGGTACAGGGTGTTCCACTAATTTGGAGTGCTCACCCTGTACACGCCATTCATCTAGAGGACGCAAACGCCGATTCCGGATTGGAACCCCAAATACCTCAGGGAGGACTCCCCAGCTACGTCCACTGGCTCCCCCGCTGCTGGCTCCCACGCCACTGACCTTCTAACTGCAAGTATCTGGCCACAGTCTGGCTTACAACTTCTACAGCATTGACTGACTGGAGGAGACCCCCGGTGCTGAGATAGGGTATTGCAGGCTACTCCTCACCTGTAGACATGATATGATATACCTTGTATCCCCTTCAACTAGTAGGGGTCATTCTTCCTCATAACTACCAACTAGTTCGATACGCGGTATATGATTTTGTTAACCCCAAACTCTCCGCTTGAGACTGAGAGAGCCGCCTGGGGTTCATACTGAGCAGCCACAATTCACACTGCCAAGCACTTAGGCAGTGTGGTAGAAGTGGATGTCCTTTGTTTCCGCAGTTGAGATCCTAACTGATCAATTTGGTGCGTTACACCTCTCTCCTCTGCCTGTGTGCCTGGGCCTAAATATGTGACAGTGGCCTGTTCCAGTGGTGGGTGACGTGAAGCCTGATTCTCTGCTATGACATGAAGACAGATTCTGCGCTGACATAAGGCCAGATTCTCTGTTACGGGACCTCTCTCCTCTGCCTGGGTGCCTGGGCCTAAATATGTGACAGTGGCCTGTTCCAGTGGTGGGTGACGTGAAGCCTGATTCTCTGCTATGAAATGAAGACAGATTCTGTGCTGACATCAGGCCAGATTCTCTGTTACGGGACCTCTCTCCTCTGCCTGGGTGCCTGGGCCTAAATGTGTGACAGTGGCCTGTTCCAGTGGTGGGTGATGTGAAGCCTGATTCTCTGCTATGACATGAAGACAGATTCTGCGCTGACATAAGGCCAGATTCTCTGTTACGCGACCTCTCTCATCTGCCTGGGTGCCTGGGCCTAAATATGTGACAGTGGCCTGTTCCAGTGGTGGGTGACGTGAAGCCTGATTCTCTGCTATGACATGAAGACAGATTCTGTGCTGACATCAGGCCAGATTCTCTGTTACGGGACCTCTCTCCTCTGCCTGGGTGCCTGGGCCTAAATATGTGACAGTGGCCTGTTCCAGTGGTGGGTGACGTGAAGCCTGATTCTCTGCTATGACATGAAGACAGATTCTGTGCTGACATAAGGCCAGATTCTCTGTTACGCGACCTCTCTCCTCTGCCTGGGTGCCTGGGCCTAAATATGTGACAGTGGCCTGTTCCAGTGGTGGGTGACGTGAAGCCTGATTCTCTGCTATGACATGAAGACAGATTCTGCGCTGACATCAGGTCAGATTCTCTGTTACGGGACCTCTCTCCTCTGCCTGGGTGCCTGGGCCTAAATGTGTGACAGTGGCCTGTTCCAGTGGTGGGTGACGTGAAGCCTGATTCTCTGCTATGACATGAAGACAGATTCTGCGCTGACATAAGGCCAGATTCTCTGTTACGCGACCTCTCTCCTCTGCCTGGGTGCCTGGGCCTAAATATGTGACAGTGGCCTGTTCCAGTGGTGGGTGACGTGAAGCCTGATTCTCTGCTATGACATGAAGACAGATTCTGTGCTGACATAAGGCCAGATTCTCTGTTACGCGACCTCTCTCCTCTGCCTGGGTGCCTGGGCCTAAATATGTGACAGTGGCCTGTTCCAGTGGTGGGTGACGTGAAGCCTGATTCTCTGCTATGACATGAAGACAGATTCTGTGCTGACATCAGGTCAGATTCTCTGTTACGGGACCTCTCTCCTCTGCCTGGGTGCCTGGGCCTAAATGTGTGACAGTGGCCTGTTCCAGTGGTGGGTGACGTGAAGCTTGATTCTCTGCTATGACATGAAGACAGATTCTGCGCTGACATAAGGCCAGATTCTCTGTAACGGGACCGCTCTCCTCTGTCTGGGTGCCGGGGCCTAAATGTGTGACAGTGGCCTGTTCCAGTGGTGGGTGACGTGAAGCCTGATTCTCTGCTATGACATGAAGACAGATTCTGTGCTGACATCAGGCCAGATTCTCTGTTACGGGACCTCTCTCCTCTGCCTGGGTGCCTGGGCCTAAATGTGTGACAGTGGCCTGTTCCAGTGGTGGGTGACGTGAAGCCTGATTCTCTGCTATGACATGAAGACAGATTCTGTGCTGACATCAGGCCAGATTCTCTGTTACGGGACCTCTCTCCTCTGCCTGGGTGCCTGGGCCTAAATATGTGACAGTGGCCTGTTCCAGTGGTGGGTGACGTGAAGCCTGATTCTCTGCTATGACATGAAGACAGATTCTGTGCTGACATCAGGCCAGATTCTCTGTTACGGGACCTCTCTCCTCTGCCTGGGTGCCTGGGCCTAAATGTGTGACAGTGGCCTGTTCCAGTGGTGGGTGACGTGAAGCTTGATTCTCTGCTATGACATGAAGACAGATTCTGCGCTGACATAAGGCCAGATTCTCTGTTACGGGACCGCTCTCCTCTGTCTGGGTGCCGGGGCCTAAATGTGTGACAGTGGCCTGTTCCAGTGGTGGGTGACGTGAAGCCTGATTCTCTGCTATGACATGAAGACAGATTCTGTGCTGACATAAGGCCAGATTCTCTGTTACGTGACCTCTCTCCTCTGCCTGGGTGCCTGGGCCTAAATATGTGACAGTGGCCTGTTCCAGTGGTGGGTGACGTGAAGCCTGATTCTCTGCTATGACATGAAGACAGATTCTGTGCTGACATCAGGTCAGATTCTCTGTTACGGGACCTCTCTCCTCTGCCTGGGTGCCTGGGCCTAAATGTGTGACAGTGGCCTGTTCCAGTGGTGGGTGACATGAAGCCTGATTCTCTGCTATGACATGAAGACAGATTCTGTGCTGACATCAGGCCAGATTCTCTGTACGGGACCTCTCTCCTCTGCCTGGGTGCCTGGGCCTAAATGTGTGACAGTGGCCTGTTCCAGTGGTGGGTGACGTGAAGCTTGATTCTCTGCTATGACATGAAGACAGATTCTGCGCTGACATAAGGCCAGATTCTCTGTAACGGGACCGCTCTCCTCTGCCTGGGTGCCGGGGCCTAAATGTGTGACAGTGGCCTGTTCCAGTGGTGGGTGACGTGAAGCCTGATTCTCTGCTATGACATGAAGACAGATTCTGTGCTGACATCAGGCCAGATTCTCTGTTACGGGACCTCTCTCCTCTGCCTGGGTGCCTGGGCCTAAATGTGTGACAGTGGCCTGTTCCAGTGGTGGGTGACGTGAAGCCTGATTCTCTGTTATGACATGAAGACAGATTCTGTGCTGACATAAGGCCAGATTCTCTGTTACGGGACCTCTCTCCTCTGCCTGGGTGCCTGGGCCTAAATGTGTGACAGTGGCCTGTTCCAGTGGTGGGTGACGTGAAGCCTGATTCTCTGCTATGACATGAAGACAGATTCTGCGCTTACATAAGGCCAGATTCTCTGCTACGGGACCGCTCTCCTCTGT
The DNA here is from genome assembly GCF_905171765.1 of Bufo bufo. Lineage (NCBI taxonomy): Eukaryota > Metazoa > Chordata > Amphibia > Anura > Bufonidae > Bufo > Bufo bufo. The sequence goes on from NC_053396.1 coordinate 69,733,183, forward strand.
CTGGGTGCCGGGGCCTAAATGTGTGACAGTGGCCTGTTCCAGTGGTGGGTGACGTGAAGCCTGATTCTCTGCTATGACATGAAAACTGATTCTGCGCTGACATAAGGCCAGATTCTCTGTTACGGGACCTCTCTCCTCTGCCTGGGTGCCTGGGGCTAAATGTGTGACAGTGGCCTGTTCCAGTGGTGGGTGACGTGAAGCCTGATTGTCTGCTATGACATGAAGACTGATTCTGCGCTGACATGAAGCCAGATTCTCTGCTATGGCATGAAGAGACTGATTCTGTGCTGACATGAAGCCAGATTCTTTGCTATGGCATGAAGAGACTGATTCTCTGCTTACGTGAAGCCATATTCTCTGCTATGGTACCTCTGTCCAATTGATATTGGGTCTTTTTAATTTTTTTAATTTTAATTTTAATTCATTTCCCTATCCACATTTGTTTGCAGGGGATTTACCTACATGTTGCTGCCTTTTGCAGCCCTCTAGATCTTTCCTGGGCTGTTTTACAGCCTTTTTAGTGCCCAAAAGTTCGGGTCCCCATTGACTTCAATGGGGTTCGGGACGAAGTTCGGTTCGGGTTCGGATCCCGAACCCGAACATTTCCGGGAAGTTCGGCCGAACTTCTCGAACCCGAACATCCAGGTGTTCGCTCAACTCTAATTATGTGTGCAGGAGTCTCATATAGTAAGCAAAGATGCGCATAGGATTAAACATCATCTATTCCCACATGTCGTACAGTCTCATTACAGCAAAAAGCAAAGGGGAGTCATATTGGCCTTTAGGAACACCATTGCCTTTTCAATCAATAACACACTCATAGACAAGAATGGCAGATTCATTATCTTAACTTGCACTCTAAATAATATGGCATATACCATAGTAGCCGTTTATGCGCCAAATAGACATCAGCTGCACTTCCTTAATAAAGTATTAGCAACAACGGCGAAACTACGACAAGGCCATTTAATAATCTGTGGAGACTTCAACTTAGTGACCGATGCAGAGATAGATTCCTTGGCCAAGAATAGGAGTTCTTATCCCACTCTGGGTCCTCTTTTGAGACGGGAAGAGCTGTATGACATGTGGAGAATCCATCATGCATCTGAAAGAGACTACTCTTTTTTCTCACCTGTGCATAATTCCTACTCCCGCATAGTACCTTTTCTTGGTTAGCAGATCACTTCTCCAGTTATCCACGCAGTCTACGGTTGAAACAATAAAATGGTCTGATCACGCTGCTATATCTCTGTCAATACAAGAAACGTATAATATACATGACACTCTCTGGCGCTGTAGCCCTTATATTGTTTCTAACCCAAGGTATAAGCGGAAATTAATAAAGCATTAATTGACTATTTTGAGCTAAATACGGGCTCATTCTCTAATCCCTGTAGCCTGTGGAACGCCCATAAGGCTTTCATTAGAGGCATATTTATCAAGTTAGGACACCAGGCAAAAAAGCTAAGGGAACAAAAATTACATGACATAATTTCCCAACTTACCTCCCTGGAAACCCTAAATAAATCCTCTACGTCTGCAGAAAGGACTGCCCAAATACATGCCCTGAGAACACAACTTAGGGAATGTCTTCTTTTTACTTATGAGAAGAACTTAAGAGCCACTAAAGCCCGATACTATTCGCAGGATAATAAAGCAGGGAAATTATTGGCCCGCCGCCTAAAAACGAGAGCAGCCAAAGCCAGAATCCCTCACTTAATTCACCCGATTAAAGGTCATAAGATTTATGACCCAAAGGTTATGGCAGATCAATTTGTTAAATACTACTCGGCCCTATACAACCTAAAGGACTCCCCTGAGATAGACTCTATTTCGCCCCTTGAAATTAACTCGTATTTGGAAAAACTAAGCCTCCCGGCCCTAAACGACCAACAGAGGAACAAATTGTCCCTTCCTATTAGCATCCCTGAGATTGCCAAAGCCATATCCTCGCTCCATCCTCACAAATCCCCTGGTCCAGATGGTCTATCCAATATTTACTACAACACTTTTCAAGACCAGCTCATTCCCCACCTATTACCGGTATATAATAAGGCATTTATAGAGGGTTCTTTCCCGGCCGAGATGTTATCTGCAACTATAGTAGCACTGCCAAAACCTGGTAAAACGCCAGATAGACCCCAGAATTTTAGACCCATCTCTCTGTTAAACACGGATTTGAAAATGTATGCCAAGATTTTAGCAACTAGATTATCAGATATTATACCAATCCTTACATCTTTGGACCAGGCGGGATTTGTCAAGGGTAGGCAAATTACAGATAACTCCCGCAGAGTATTGAATATCATAGATGCTATAAATTGTAGGGGGACCTGTGCGCTACTGGTAACATTGGATGCAGAGAAGGCGTTCGACCGGATGAACTGGTCGTTCGCCTTCTCTGTGTTGAAAACAATGGGACTAGGTGGGGCATTTATTGAAGCAGTACGAGCCCTTTACTCTAACCCCTCAGCTAAAGTGTTTATCAATGGGGCTTGATCTTTATCATTCCCCTTAACTAATGGCACGCTCCAGGGGTGCCCCCTTTCACCCTTGATTTTTATCCTGGCGATGGAACCTCTGGCCCAGGCCATTAGACTCAGCCCAGATATACCTGGAATTCAAATTGGGAAGATTAAGCATTGCATTTCTATGTATGCAGATGACGTGCTTATGACACTCTCATCACCTCAAATTGCCCTCCCGGTAGCTCTCACTATTATTAAAGAGTATGGCCGCCTATCATACTATAAGGTCAATGAGTCCAAGTCCCAAATTCTCCCTTTAAATATGGAAAGAAATATGGTAGACTCCCTAAAGAGTGCCTTCCCTTTCAATTGGAGATTTGATAGCATAAAATATCTGGGTATAAATTTACCTCCGACCTTCTCCAACATGTTCAGTATCAACTATCTCCCCTTATTAGAGATGATCAAGCGAGACTTCGCCTTATATAGCAAATTTGAAATATCCTGGGTGGGCCGCATTGCGACCTTCCAAATGTTTATTTTGCCAAAGCTTCTGTTTGTTTTTAGAATGGTTCCCATAAAAGTCCCCAACTTCTTTTTTTAAGAAGGCACAAGGCCTACTCAGCTGCTTTGTATGGTCGGGAAGTAAGCCTCGAATCGCAACAAGTACTCTCACAAAACACAAAACCAAAGGAGGTCTTAACCTTCCAGATCTTAGGGATTACTTCCTGGCCACCCAAATTCAGGCACTGAAGAAATGGTGGACTCTGGATGTTCAAACTCCCTGGGTACAAATTGAATCTACGTCAGCCCCAAATGGTCATTTAAAAACTCTCCTGATTAATAGCTTGAGTGTCTCTAAATCTAAGGTTCTGCCTTTACCTCTTGTGA